>NW_027479227.1:0-180944 GCF_051014685.1 Ptiloglossa arizonensis | reverse complement strand
ATTGACCAATCGGCAAAATTTCTGTTGCATCTGAAAGTAGAAACTCGCCCGTTTACAACGTTATGCGTACTTTTCCCCTAGGCGTTGTAGTTATTCGTTCGAGCATGAGAACTTCGAAAATTTTGAGTTTCTCAAGCGTTGCTTACCTCCAAACTGCCATATCTCGCGAACGGATTGACCGATCCGCAAAATTCCTGTTGCATCTGAAAGTAGAAACTCGCCCGATTACAACGGTATGCGTACTTTTCCCCTAGACCGTTCTAGTTATGCTTGTCGAGCATCAGAACTGTGAAAATTTTGAGTTTCCCAACCGTTTCTTACCTCCAAACTGCCATATCTCGCGAACGGATTGACCAATCCGCAAAATTTCTGTTGCATCTGAAAGTAGAAAGTCGCCCGATTGCAACGGTATGCGTACATTTCCGCTAGACCGTTCTAGTTATGCTTGTCGAGCATCAGAACTGCGATAATTTTGAGTTTCTCAAGCGTTTCTTACCTCCAAACTGCTATATCTCGAGAACGGATTGACCAATCCGCAAAATTTCTGTTGCATCTGAAAGTAGAAACTCGCCCGTTTACAACGGTATGCGTACTTTTCCCTAGGCCGTTGTAGTTATTCGTTTCGAGCATGAGAACTTCGAAAATTTTGAGTTTCTCAAGCGTTGCTTACCTCCAAACTGCCATATCTCGCGAACGGATTGACCGATCCGCAAAATTCCTGTTGCATCTGAAAGTAGAAACTCGCCCGATTACAACGGTATGCGTACTTTTCCCCTAGACCGTTCTAGTTATGCTTGTCGAGCATCAGAACTGTGAAAATTTTGAGTTTCCCAACCGTTTCTTACCTCCAAACTGCCATATCTCGCGAACGGATTGACCAATCCGCAAAATTTCTGTTGCATCTGAAAGTAGAAAGTCGCCCGATTGCAACGGTATGCGTACATTTCCCCTAGACCGTTCTAGTTATGCTTGTCGAGCATCAGAACTGCGATAATTTTGAGTTTCTCAAGCGTTTCTTACCTCCAAACTGCCATATCTCGCGAACGGATTGACCAATCCGCAAAATTTCTGTTGCATCTGAAAGTAGAAACTCGCCCGATTACAACGTTATGCGTACTTTTCCCCTAGGCCGTTGTAGTTATTCGTTTCGAGCATGAGAACTTCGAAAATTTTGAGTTTCTCAAGCGTTGCTTACCTCCAAACTGCCATATCTCGCGAACGGATTGACCAATCCGCAAAATTTCTGTTGCATCTGAAAGTAGAAACTCGCCCGATTACAACGGTATGCGTACTTTTCCCCTAGGCCGTTCTGGTTATTCGTTTCGAGCATCAGAACTGTGAAAATTTTGAGTTTCTCAACCGTTTCTTACCTCCAAACTGCCATATCTCGCGAACGGATAGGCCAATCTGCAAAATTTCTGTTGCATCTGAAAGTAGAAACTCGCCCGATTACAACGGTATGCGTACTTTTCCCCTAGTCCGTTCTAGTTATTCGTTTCGAGCATCAGAACTGCGAAAATTTTGAGTTTCTCAAGCGTTTCTTACCTCCAAACTGCCATATCTCGCGAACGGATTGACCAATCCGCAAAATTTCTGTTGCATCTGAAAGTAGAAACTCGCCCGATTACAACGGTGTGCGTACTTTTCCCCTAGGCCGTTCTAGTTATTCGTTTCGAGCATCAGAACTGCAAAAATTTTGAGTTTCTCAAGCGTTTCTTACCTACAAACTGCCATATCTCGCGAACGGATTGACCAATCCGCAAAATTTCTGTTGCATCTGAAAGTAGAAAGTCGCCCGATTAGAACGGTTTGCGTACTTTTCCCCTAGGCCGTTGTAGTTATTCGTTTCGAGCATGAGAACTGCGAAAATTTTGGGTTTCTCAAGCGTTGCTTACCTCCAAACTGCCATATCTCGCGAACGGATTGACCAATCCGCAAAATTTCTCTTGCATCTGAAAGTAGAAACTCGCCCGATTACAACGGTATGCGTACTTTTCCCCTAGGCCGTTCTGGTTATTCGTTTCGAGCATCAGAACTGTGAAAATTTTGAGTTTCTCAACCGTTTCTTACCTCCAAACTGCCATATCTCGCGAACGGATAGGCCAATCTGCAAAATTTCTGTTGCATCTGAAAGTAGAAACTCGCCCGATTACAACGGTATGCGTACTTTTCTCCTAGTCCGTTCTAGTTATTCGTTTCGAGCATCAGAACTGCGAAAATTTTGAGTTTCTCAAGCGTTTCTTACCTCCAAACTGCCATATCTCGCGAACGGATTGACCAATCCGCAAAATTTCTGTTGCATCTGAAAGTAGATAGTCGCCCGATTACAACGGTATGCGTACTTTTCCCCTAGACCGTTCTAGTTATGCTTGTCGAGCATCAGAACTGCGAAAATTTTGAGTTTCTCAAGCGTTTCTTACCTCCAAACTGCCATATCTCGCGAACGGATTGACTAATCCGCAAAATTTCTGTTGCATCTGACAGTAGAAACTCGCCCGATTAGAACGGTATGCGTACTTTTCCCCTAGACCGTTCTAGTTATGCTTGTCGAGCATCAGAACTGTGAAAATTTTGAGTTTCTCAACCGTTTCTTACCTCCAAACTGCCATATCACGCGAACGGATTGACCAATCCGCAAAATTTCTGTTGCATCTGAAAGTAGAAAGTCGCCCGATTGCAACGGTATGCGTACATTTCCCCTAGACCGTTCTAGTTATGCTTGTCGAGCATCAGAACTGCGATAATTTTGAGTTTCTCAAGCGTTTCTTACCTCCAAACTGCCATATCTCGCGAACGGATTGACCAATCCGCAAAATTTCTGTTGCATCTGAAAGTAGAAACTCGCCCGATTACAACGGTATGCGTACTTTTCCCCTAGGCCGTTCTAGTTATTCGTTTCGAGCATCAGAACTGCAAAAATGTTGAGTTTCTCAAGCGTTTCTTACCTACAAACTGCCATATCTCGCGAACGGATTGACCAATCCGCAAAATTTCTGTTGCATCTGAAAGTAGATAGTTGCCCGATTACAACAGTATGCGTACTTTTCCCCTAGACCGTTCTAGTTATGCTTGTCGAGCATCAGAACTGCGAAAATTTTGAGTTTCTCAAGCGTTTCTTACCTCCAAACTGCCATATCTCGCGAACGGATTGACTAATCCGCAAAATTTCTGTTGCATCTGACAGTAGAAACTCGCCCGATTAGAACGGTATGCGTACTTTTCTCCTAGGCCGTTCTAGTTATTCGTTTCGAGCATCAGAACTGCGATAATTTTGAGTTTCTCAAGCGTTTCTTACCTCCAAACTGCCATATCTCGCGAACGGATTGACCAATCCGCAAAGTTTCTGTTGCATCTGAAAGTAGAAACTCGCCCGATTACAACGGTATGCGTACTTTTCCCCTACTCCGTTCTAGTTATTCGTTTCGAGCATCAGAACTGCGAAAATTTTGAGTTTCTCAAGCGTTTCCTACCTCCAAACTGCCATATCTCGCGAACGGATTGACCAATCCGCAAAATTTCTGTTGCATCTGAAAGTAGAAACTCGCCCGATTACAACGGTATGCGTACTTTTCCCCTAGGCCGTTGTAGTTATTCGTTTCGAGCATGAGAACTTCGAAAATTTTGAGTTTCTCAAGCGTTGCTTACCTCCAAACTGCCATATCTCGCGAACGGATTGACCGATCCGCAAAATTCCTGTTGCATCTGAAAGTAGAAACTCGCCCGATTACAACGGTATGCGTACTTTTCCCCTAGACCGTTCTAGTTATGCTTGTCGAGCATCAGAACTGTGAAAATTTTGAGTTTCTCAACCGTTTCTTACCTCCAAACTGCCATATCACGCGAACGGATTGACCAATCCGCAAAATTTCTGTTGCATCTGAAAGTAGAAAGTCGCCCGATTACAACGGTATGCGTACTTTTCCCCTAGACCGTTCTAGTTATGCTTGTCGAGCATCAGAACTGTGAAAATTTTGAGTTTCTCAACCGTTTCTTACCTCCAAACTGCCATATCACGCGAACGGATTGACCAATCGGCAAAATTTCTGTTGCATCTGAAAGTAGAAACTCGCCCGTTTACAACGTTATGCGTACTTTTCCCCTAGGCCGTTGTAGTTATTCGTTTCGAGCATGAGAACTTCGAAAATTTTGAGTTTCTCAAGCGTTGCTTACCTCCAAACTGCCATATCTCGCGAACGGATTGACCGATCCGCAAAATTCCTGTTGCATCTGAAAGTAGAAACTCGCCCGATTACAACGGTATGCGTACTTTTCCCCTAGACCGTTCTAGTTATGCTTGTCGAGCATCAGAACTGTGAAAATTTTGAGTTTCCCAACCGTTTCTTACCTCCAAACTGCCATATCTCGCGAACGGATTGACCAATCCGCAAAATTTCTGTTGCATCTGAAAGTAGAAAGTCGCCCGATTGCAACGGTATGCGTACATTTCCGCTAGACCGTTCTAGTTATGCTTGTCGAGCATCAGAACTGCGATAATTTTGAGTTTCTCAAGCGTTTCTTACCTCCAAACTGCTATATCTCGAGAACGGATTGACCAATCCGCAAAATTTCTGTTGCATCTGAAAGTAGAAACTCGCCCGTTTACAACGGTATGCGTACTTTTCCCCTAGGCCGTTGTAGTTATTCGTTTCGAGCATGAGAACTTCGAAAATTTTGAGTTTCTCAAGCGTTGCTTACCTCCAAACTGCCATATCTCGCGAACGGATTGACCGATCCGCAAAATTCCTGTTGCATCTGAAAGTAGAAACTCGCCCGATTACAACGGTATGCGTACTTTTCCCCTAGACCGTTCTAGTTATGCTTGTCGAGCATCAGAACTGTGAAAATTTTGAGTTTCCCAACCGTTTCTTACCTCCAAACTGCCATATCTCGCGAACGGATTGACCAATCCGCAAAATTTCTGTTGCATCTGAAAGTAGAAAGTCGCCCGATTGCAACGGTATGCGTACATTTCCCCTAGACCGTTCTAGTTATGCTTGTCGAGCATCAGAACTGCGATAATTTTGAGTTTCTCAAGCGTTTCTTACCTCCAAACTGCCATATCTCGCGAACGGATTGACCAATCCGCAAAATTTCTGTTGCATCTGAAAGTAGAAACTCGCCCGATTACAACGTTATGCGTACTTTTCCCCTAGGCCGTTGTAGTTATTCGTTTCGAGCATGAGAACTTCGAAAATTTTGAGTTTCTCAAGCGTTGCTTACCTCCAAACTGCCATATCTCGCGAACGGATTGACCAATCCGCAAAATTTCTGTTGCATCTGAAAGTAGAAACTCGCCCGATTACAACGGTATGCGTACTTTTCCCCTAGGCCGTTCTGGTTATTCGTTTCGAGCATCAGAACTGTGAAAATTTTGAGTTTCTCAACCGTTTCTTACCTCCAAACTGCCATATCTCGCGAACGGATAGGCCAATCTGCAAAATTTCTGTTGCATCTGAAAGTAGAAACTCGCCCGATTACAACGGTATGCGTACTTTTCCCCTAGTCCGTTCTAGTTATTCGTTTCGAGCATCAGAACTGCGAAAATTTTGAGTTTCTCAAGCGTTTCTTACCTCCAAACTGCCATATCTCGCGAACGGATTGACCAATCCGCAAAATTTCTGTTGCATCTGAAAGTAGAAACTCGCCCGATTACAACGGTGTGCGTACTTTTCCCCTAGGCCGTTCTAGTTATTCGTTTCGAGCATCAGAACTGCAAAAATTTTGAGTTTCTCAAGCGTTTCTTACCTACAAACTGCCATATCTCGCGAACGGATTGACCAATCCGCAAAATTTCTGTTGCATCTGAAAGTAGAAAGTCGCCCGATTAGAACGGTTTGCGTACTTTTCCCCTAGGCCGTTGTAGTTATTCGTTTCGAGCATGAGAACTGCGAAAATTTTGGGTTTCTCAAGCGTTGCTTACCTCCAAACTGCCATATCTCGCGAACGGATTGACCAATCCGCAAAATTTCTCTTGCATCTGAAAGTAGAAACTCGCCCGATTACAACGGTATGCGTACTTTTCCCCTAGGCCGTTCTGGTTATTCGTTTCGAGCATCAGAACTGTGAAAATTTTGAGTTTCTCAACCGTTTCTTACCTCCAAACTGCCATATCTCGCGAACGGATAGGCCAATCTGCAAAATTTCTGTTGCATCTGAAAGTAGAAACTCGCCCGATTACAACGGTATGCGTACTTTTCTCCTAGTCCGTTCTAGTTATTCGTTTCGAGCATCAGAACTGCGAAAATTTTGAGTTTCTCAAGCGTTTCTTACCTCCAAACTGCCATATCTCGCGAACGGATTGACCAATCCGCAAAATTTCTGTTGCATCTGAAAGTAGATAGTCGCCCGATTACAACGGTATGCGTACTTTTCCCCTAGACCGTTCTAGTTATGCTTGTCGAGCATCAGAACTGCGAAAATTTTGAGTTTCTCAAGCGTTTCTTACCTCCAAACTGCCATATCTCGCGAACGGATTGACTAATCCGCAAAATTTCTGTTGCATCTGACAGTAGAAACTCGCCCGATTAGAACGGTATGCGTACTTTTCCCCTAGACCGTTCTAGTTATGCTTGTCGAGCATCAGAACTGTGAAAATTTTGAGTTTCTCAACCGTTTCTTACCTCCAAACTGCCATATCACGCGAACGGATTGACCAATCCGCAAAATTTCTGTTGCATCTGAAAGTAGAAAGTCGCCCGATTGCAACGGTATGCGTACATTTCCCCTAGACCGTTCTAGTTATGCTTGTCGAGCATCAGAACTGCGATAATTTTGAGTTTCTCAAGCGTTTCTTACCTCCAAACTGCCATATCTCGCGAACGGATTGACCAATCCGCAAAATTTCTGTTGCATCTGAAAGTAGAAACTCGCCCGATTACAACGGTATGCGTACTTTTCCCCTAGGCCGTTCTAGTTATTCGTTTCGAGCATCAGAACTGCAAAAATGTTGAGTTTCTCAAGCGTTTCTTACCTACAAACTGCCATATCTCGCGAACGGATTGACCAATCCGCAAAATTTCTGTTGCATCTGAAAGTAGATAGTTGCCCGATTACAACAGTATGCGTACTTTTCCCCTAGACCGTTCTAGTTATGCTTGTCGAGCATCAGAACTGCGAAAATTTTGAGTTTCTCAAGCGTTTCTTACCTCCAAACTGCCATATCTCGCGAACGGATTGACTAATCCGCAAAATTTCTGTTGCATCTGACAGTAGAAACTCGCCCGATTAGAACGGTATGCGTACTTTTCTCCTAGGCCGTTCTAGTTATTCGTTTCGAGCATCAGAACTGCGATAATTTTGAGTTTCTCAAGCGTTTCTTACCTCCAAACTGCCATATCTCGCGAACGGATTGACCAATCCGCAAAGTTTCTGTTGCATCTGAAAGTAGAAACTCGCCCGATTACAACGGTATGCGTACTTTTCCCCTACTCCGTTCTAGTTATTCGTTTCGAGCATCAGAACTGCGAAAATTTTGAGTTTCTCAAGCGTTTCCTACCTCCAAACTGCCATATCTCGCGAACGGATTGACCAATCCGCAAAATTTCTGTTGCATCTGAAAGTAGAAACTCGCCCGATTACAACGGTATGCGTACTTTTCCCCTAGGCCGTTGTAGTTATTCGTTTCGAGCATGAGAACTTCGAAAATTTTGAGTTTCTCAAGCGTTGCTTACCTCCAAACTGCCATATCTCGCGAACGGATTGACCGATCCGCAAAATTCCTGTTGCATCTGAAAGTAGAAACTCGCCCGATTACAACGGTATGCGTACTTTTCCCCTAGACCGTTCTAGTTATGCTTGTCGAGCATCAGAACTGTGAAAATTTTGAGTTTCTCAACCGTTTCTTACCTCCAAACTGCCATATCACGCGAACGGATTGACCAATCCGCAAAATTTCTGTTGCATCTGAAAGTAGAAAGTCGCCCGATTACAACGGTATGCGTACTTTTCCCCTAGGCCGTTCTAGTTATTCGTTTCGAGCATCAGAACTGCAAAAATGTTGAGTTTCTCAAGCGTTTCTTACCTACAAACTGCCATATCTCGCGAACGGATTGACCAATCCGCAAAATTTCTGTTGCATCTGAAAGTAGAAAGTCGCCCGATTGCAACGGTATGCGTACATTTCCGCTAGACCGTTCTAGTTATGCTTGTCGAGCATCAGAACTGCGATAATTTTGAGTTTCTCAAGCGTTTCTTACCTCCAAACTGCCATATCTCGAGAACGGATTGACCAATCCGCAAAATTCCTGTTGCATCTGAAAGTAGAAACTCGCCCGATTACAACGGTATGCGTACTTTTCCCCTAGACCGTTCTAGTTATGCTTGTCGAGCATCAGAACTGCGATAATTTTGAGTTTCTCAACCGTTTCTTACCTCCAAACTGCCATATCACGCGAACGGATTGACCAATCCGCAAAATTTCTCTTGCATCTGAAAGTAGAAACTCGCCCGATTACAACGGTATGCGTACTTTTCCCCTAGGCCGTTCTGGTTATTCGTTTCGAGCATCAGAACTGCGATAATTTTGAGTTTCTCAAGCGTTTCTTACCTCCAAACTGCCATATCTCGCGAACGGATTGACCAATCCGCAAAATTTCTGTTGCATCTGAAAGTAGAAAGTCGCCCGATTACAACGGTTTGCGTACTTTTCCCCTAGGCCGTTGTAGTTATTCGTTTCGAGCATGAGAACTGCGAAAATTTTGGGTTTCTCAAGCGTTGCTTACCTCCAAACTGCCATATCTCGCGAAAGGATTGACCAATCCGCAAAATTTCTCTTGCATCTGAAAGTAGAAACTCGCCCGATTACAACGGTATGCGTACTTTTCCCCTAGGCCGTTCTAGTTATTCGTTTCGAGCACCAGAACTGCAAAAATGTTGAGTTTCTCAAGCGTTTCTTACCTACAAACTGCCATATCTCGAGAACGGATTGACCAATCCGCAAAATTCCTGTTGCATCTGAAAGTAGAAACTCGCCCGATTACAACGGTATGCGTACTTTTCCCCTAGACCGTTCTAGTTATGCTTGTCGAGCATCAGAACTGCGATAATTTTGAGTTTCTCAACCGTTTCTTACCTCCAAACTGCCATATCACGCGAACGGATTGACCAATCCGCAAAATTTCTCTTGCATCTGAAAGTAGAAACTCGCCCGATTACAACGGTATGCGTACTTTTCCCCTAGGCCGTTCTGGTTATTCGTTTCGAGCATCAGAACTGCGATAATTTTGAGTTTCTCAAGCGTTTCTTACCTCCAAACTGCCATATCTCGCGAACGGATTGACCAATCCGCAAAATTTCTGTTGCATCTGAAAGTAGAAACTCGCCCGATTACAACGGTAGGCGTACTTTTCCCCTAGGCCGTTCTAGTTATTCGTTTCGAGCATCAGAACTGCAAAAATGTTGAGTTTCTCAAGCGTTTCTTACCTACAAACTGCCATATCTCGCGAACGGATTGACCAATCCGCAAAATTTCTGTTGCATCTGAAAGTAGAAAGTCGCCCGATTACAACGGTTTGCGTACTTTTCCCCTAGGCCGTTGTAGTTATTCGTTTCGAGCATGAGAACTGCGAAAATTTTGGGTTTCTCAAGCGTTGCTTACCTCCAAACTGCCATATCTCGCGAACGGATTGACCAATCCGCAAAATTTCTCTTGCATCTGAAAGTAGAAACTCGCCCGATTACAACGGTATGCGTACTTTTCCCCTAGGCCGTTCTAGTTATTCGTTTCGAGCATCAGAACTGCAAAAATGTTGAGTTTCTCAAGCGTTTCTTACCTACAAACTGCCATATCTCGCGAACGGATTGACCAATCCGCAAAATTTCTGTTGCATCTGAAAGTAGAAAGTCGCCCGATTACAACGGTTTGCGTACTTTTCCCCTAGACCGTTCTAGTTATGCTTGTCGAGCACCAGAACTGCGATAATTTTGAGTTTCTCAAGCGTTTCTTACCTCCAAACTGCCATATCTCGCGAACGGATTGACCAATCGGCAAAATTTCTGTTGCATCTGAAAGTAGAAACTCGCCCGTTTACAACGTTATGCGTACTTTTCCCCTAGGCCGTTGTAGTTATTCGTTTCGAGCATGAGAACTTCGAAAATTTTGAGTTTCTCAAGCGTTGCTTACCTCCAAACTGCCATATCTCGCGAACGGATTGACCGATCCGCAAAATTCCTGTTGCATCTGAAAGTAGAAACTCGCCCGATTACAACGGTATGCGTACTTTTCCCCTAGACCGTTCTAGTTATGCTTGTCGAGCATCAGAACTGTGAAAATTTTGAGTTTCCCAACCGTTTCTTACCTCCAAACTGCCATATCTCGCGAACGGATTGACCAATCCGCAAAATTTCTGTTGCATCTGAAAGTAGAAAGTCGCCCGATTGCAACGGTATGCGTACATTTCCGCTAGACCGTTCTAGTTATGCTTGTCGAGCATCAGAACAGCGATAATTTTGAGTTTCTCAAGCGTTTCTTACCTCCAAACTGCTATATCTCGAGAACGGATTGACCAATCCGCAAAATTTCTGTTGCATCTGAAAGTAGAAACTCGCCCGTTTACAACGGTATGCGTACTGTTCCCCTAGGCCGTTGTAGTTATTCGTTTCGAGCATGAGAACTTCGAAAATTTTGAGTTTCTCAAGCGTTGCTTACCTCCAAACTGCCATATCTCGCGAACGGATTGACCGATCCGCAAAATTCCTGTTGCATCTGAAAGTAGAAACTCGTCCGATTACAACGGTATGCGTACTTTTCCCCTAGACCGTTCTAGTTATGCTTGTCGAGCATCAGAACTGTGAAAATTTTGAGTTTCCCAACCGTTTCTTACCTCCAAACTGCCATATCTCGCGAACGGATTGACCAATCCGCAAAATTTCTGTTGCATCTGAAAGTAGAAAGTCGCCCGATTGCAACGGTATGCGTACATTTCCCCTAGACCGTTCTAGTTATGCTTGTCGAGCATCAGAACTGCGATAATTTTGAGTTTCTCAAGCGTTTCTTACCTCCAAACTGCCATATCTCGCGAACGGATTGACCAATCCGCAAAATTTCTGTTGCATCTGAAAGTAGAAACTCGCCCGATTACAACGTTATGCGTACTTTTCCCCTAGGCCGTTGTAGTTATTCGTTTCGAGCATGAGAACTTCGAAAATTTTGAGTTTCTCAAGCGTTGCTTACCTCCAAACTGCCATATCCCGCGAACGGATTGACCAATCCGCAAAATTTCTGTTGCATCTGAAAGTAGAAACTCGCCCGATTACAACGGTATGCGTACTTTTCCCCTAGGCCGTTCTGGTTATTCGTTTCGAGCATCAGAACTGTGAAAATTTTGAGTTTCTCAACCGTTTCTTACCTCCAAACTGCCATATCTCGCGAACGGATAGGCCAATCTGCAAAATTTCTGTTGCATCTGAAAGTAGAAACTCGCCCGATTACAACGGTATGCGTACTTTTCCCCTAGTCCGTTCTAGTTATTCGTTTCGAGCATCAGAACTGCGAAAATTTTGAGTTTCTCAAGCGTTTCTTACCTCCAAACTGCCATATCTCGCGAACGGATTGACCAATCCGCAAAATTTCTGTTGCATCTGAAAGTAGAAACTCGCCCGATTACAACGGTGTGCGTACTTTTCCCCTAGGCCGTTCTAGTTATTCGTTTCGAGCATCAGAACTGCAAAAATGTTGAGTTTCTCAAGCGTTTCTTACCTACAAACTGCCATATCTCGCGAACGGATTGACCAATCCGCAAAATTTCTGTTGCATCTGAAAGTAGAAAGTCGCCCGATTAGAACGGTTTGCGTACTTTTCCCCTAGGCCGTTGTAGTTATTCGTTTCGAGCATGAGAACTGCGAAAATTTTGGGTTTCTCAAGCGTTGCTTACCTCCAAACTGCCATATCTCGCGAACGGATTGACCAATCCGCAAAATTTCTCTTGCATCTGAAAGTAGAAACTCGCCCGATTACAACGGTATGCGTACTTTTCCCCTAGGCCGTTCTGGTTATTCGTTTCGAGCATCAGAACTGTGGAAATTTTGAGTTTCTCAACCGTTTCTTACATCCAAACTGCCATATCTCGCGAACGGATAGGCCAATCTGCAAAATTTCTGTTGCATCTGAAAGTAGAAACTCGCCCGATTACAACGGTATGCGTACTTTTCCCCTAGTCCGTTCTAGTTATTCGTTTCGAGCATCAGAACTGCGAAAATTTTGAGTTTCTCAAGCGTTTCTTACCTCCAAACTGCCATATCTCGCGAACGGATTGACCAATCCGCAAAATTTCTCTTGCATCTGAAAGTAGAAACTCGCCCGATTACAACGGTATGCGTACTTTTCCCCTAGGCCGTTCTAGTTATTCGTTTCGAGCATCAGAACTGCAAAAATGTTGAGTTTCTCAAGCTTTTCTTACCTACAAACTGCCATATCTCGCGAACGGATTGACCAATCCGCAAAATTTCTGTTGCATCTGAAAGTAGAAAGTCGCCCGATTACAACGGTTTGCGTACTTTTCCCCTAGACCGTTCTAGTTATGCTTGTCGAGCATCAGAACTGCGATAATTTTGAGTTTCTCAAGCGTTTCTTACCTCCAAACTGCCATATCTCGCGAACGGATTGACCAATCCGCAAAATTTCTGTTGCATCTGAAAGTAGAAACTCGCCCGTTTACAACGTTATGCGTACTTTTCCCCTAGGCCGTTCTGGTTATTCGTTTCGAGCATCAGAACTGTGAAAATTTTGAGTTTCTCAACCGTTTCTTACCTCCAAACTGCCATATCTCGCGAACGGATAGGCCAATCTGCAAAATTTCTGTTGCATCTGAAAGTAGAAACTCGCCCGATTACAACGGTATGCGTACTTTTCCCCTAGTCCGTTCTAGTTATTCGTTTCGAGCATCAGAACTGCGAAAATTTTGAGTTTCTCAAGCGTTTCTTACCTACAAACTGCCATATCTCGCGAACGGATTGACCAATCCGCAAAATTTCTGTTGCATCTGAAAGTAGAAAGTCGCCCGATTAGAACGGTTTGCGTACTTTTCCCCTAGGCCGTTGTAGTTATTCGTTTCGAGCATGAGAACTGCGAAAATTTTGGGTTTCTCAAGCGTTGCTTACCTCCAAACTGCCATATCTCGCGAACGGATTGACAAATCCGCAAAATTTCTCTTGCATCTGAAAGTAGAAACTCGCCCGATTACAACGGTATGCGTACTTTTCCCCTAGGCCGTTCTGGTTATTCGTTTCGAGCATCAGAACTGTGGAAATTTTGAGTTTCTCAACCGTTTCTTACCTCCAAACTGCCATATCTCGCGAACGGATAGGCCAATCTGCAAAATTTCTGTTGCATCTGAAAGTAGAAACTCGCCCGATTACAACGGTATGCGTACTTTTCCCCTAGTCCGTTCTAGTTATTCGTTTCGAGCATCAGAACTGCGAAAATTTTGAGTTTCTCAAGCGTTTCTTACCTCCAAACTGCCATATCTCGCGAACGGATTGACCAATCCGCAAAATTTCTGTTGCATCTGAAAGTAGAAACTCGCCCGATTACAACGGTGTGCGTACTTTTCCCCTAGGCCGTTCTAGTTATTCGTTTCGAGCATCAGAACTGCAAAAATGTTGAGTTTCTCAAGCGTTTCTTACCTACAAACTGCCATATCTCGCGAACGGATTGACCAATCCGCAAAATTTCTGTTGCATCTGAAAGTAGAAAGTCGCCCGATTAGAACGGTTTGCGTACTTTTCCCCTAGGCCGTTGTAGTTATTCGTTTCGAGCATGAGAACTGCGAAAATTTTGGGTTTCTCAAGCGTTGCTTACCTCCAAACTGCCATATCTCGCGAACGGATTGAACAATCCGCAAAATTTCTCTTGCATCTGAAAGTAGAAACTCGCCCGATTACAACGGTATGCGTACTTTTCCCCTAGGCCGTTCTAGTTATTCGTTTCGAGCATCAGAACTGCAAAAATGTTGAGTTTCTCAAGCTTTTCTTACCTACAAACTGCCATATCTCGCGAACGGATTGACCAATCCGCAAAATTTCTGTTGCATCTGAAAGTAGAAAGTCGCCCGATTACAACGGTTTGCGTACTTTTCCCCTAGACCGTTCTAGTTATGCTTGTCGAGCATCAGAACTGCGATAATTTTGAGTTTCTCAAGCGTTTCTTACCTCCAAACTGCCATATCTCGCGAACGGATTGACCAATCCGCAAAATTTCTGTTGCATCTGAAAGTAGAAACTCGCCCGTTTACAACGTTATGCGTACTTTTCCCCTAGGCCGTTCTGGTTATTCGTTTCGAGCATCAGAACTGTGAAAATTTTGAGTTTCTCAACCGTTTCTTACCTCCAAACTGCCATATCTCGCGAACGGATAGGCCAATCTGCAAAATTTCTGTTGCATCTGAAAGTAGAAACTCGCCCCATTACAACGGTATGCGTACTTTTCCCCTAGTCCGTTCTAGTTATTCGTTTCGAGCATCAGAACTGCGAAAATTTTGAGTTTCTCAAGCGTTTCTTACCTCCAAACTGCCATATCTCGCGAACGGATTGACCAATCCGCAAAATTTCTGTTGCATCTGAAAGTAGAAACTCGCCCGATTACAACGGTGTGCGTACTTTTCCCCTAGGCCGTTCTAGTTATTCGTTTCGAGCATCAGAACTGCAAAAATGATGAGTTTCTCAAGCGTTTCTTACCTACAAACTGCCATATCTCGCGAACGGATTGACCAATCCGCAAAATTTCTGTTGCATCTGAAAGTAGAAAGTCGCCCGATTACAACGGTTTGCGTACTTTTCCCCTAGGCCGTTGTAGTTATTCGTTTCGAGCATGAGAACTGCGAAAATTTTGGGTTTCTCAAGCGTTGCTTACCTCCAAACTGCCATATCTCGCGAACGGATTGACCAATCCGCAAAATTTCTGTTGCATCTGAAAGTAGAAACTCGCCCGATTACAACGGTATGCGTACTTTTCCCCTAGGCCGTTCTAGTTATTCGTTTCGAGCATCAGAACTGCAAAAATGTTGAGTTTCTCAAGCGTTGCTTACCTCCAAACTGCCATATCTCGCGAACGGATTGACCAATCCGCAAAATTTCTGTTGCATCTGAAAGTAGAAACTCGCCCGATTACAACGGTATGCGTACTTTTCCCCTAGACCGTTCTAGTTATGCTTGTCGAGCATCAGAACTGTGAAAATTTTGAGTTTCCCAACCGTTTCTTACCTCCAAACTGCCATATCTCGCGAACGGATTGACCAATCCGCAAAATTTCTGTTGCATCTGAAAGTAGAAAGTCGCCCGATTGCAACGGTATGCGTACATTTCCGCTAGACCGTTCTAGTTATGCTTGTCGAGCATCAGAACTGCGATAATTTTGAGTTTCTCAAGCGTTTCTTACCTCCAAACTGCTATATCTCGAGAACGGATTGACCAATCCGCAAAATTTCTGTTGCATCTGAAAGTAGAAACTCGCCCGTTTACAACGGTATGCGTACTTTTCCCCTAGGCCGTTGTAGTTATTCGTTTCGAGCATCAGAACTGCAAAAATGTTGAGTTTCTCAAGCGTTGCTTACCTCCAAACTGCCATATCTCGCGAACGGATTGACCAATCCGCAAAATTTCTGTTGCATCTGAAAGTAGAAACTCGCCCGATTACAACGGTATGCGTACTTTTCCCCTAGACCGTTCTAGTTATGCTTGTCGAGCATCAGAACTGTGAAAATTTTGAGTTTCCCAACCGTTTCTTACCTCCAAACTGCCATATCTCGCGAACGGATTGACCAATCCGCAAAATTTCTGTTGCATCTGAAAGTAGAAAGTCGCCCGATTGCAACGGTATGCGTACATTTCCGCTAGACCGTTCTAGTTATGCTTGTCGAGCATCAGAACTGCGATAATTTTGAGTTTCTCAACCGTTTCTTACCTCCAAACTGCCATATCACGCGAACGGATTGACCAATCCGCAAAATTTCTCTTGCATCTGAAAGTAGAAACTCGCCCGATTACAACGGTATGCGTACTTTTCCCCTAGGCCGTTCTGGTTATTCGTTTCGAGCATCAGAACTGCGATAATTTTGAGTTTCTCAAGCGTTTCTTACCTCCAAACTGCCATATCTCGCGAACGGATTGACCAATCCGCAAAATTTCTGTTGCATCTGAAAGTAGAAACTCGCCCGATTACAACGGTAGGCGTACTTTTCCCCTAGGCCGTTCTAGTTATTCGTTTCGAGCATCAGAACTGCAAAAATGTTGAGTTTCTCAAGCGTTTCTTACCTACAAACTGCCATATCTCGCGAACGGATTGACCAATCCGCAAAATTTCTGTTGCATCTGAAAGTAGAAAGTCGCCCGATTACAACGGTTTGCGTACTTTTCCCCTAGGCCGTTGTAGTTATTCGTTTCGAGCATGAGAACTGCGAAAATTTTGGGTTTCTCAAGCGTTGCTTACCTCCAAACTGCCATATCTCGCGAACGGATTGACCAATCCGCAAAATTTCTCTTGCATCTGAAAGTAGAAACTCGCCCGATTACAACGGTATGCGTACTTTTCCCCTAGGCCGTTCTAGTTATTCGTTTCGAGCATCAGAACTGCAAAAATGTTGAGTTTCTCAAGCGTTTCTTACCTACAAACTGCCATATCTCGCGAACGGATTGACCAATCCGCAAAATTTCTGTTGCATCTGAAAGTAGAAAGTCGCCCGATTACAACGGTTTGCGTACTTTTCCCCTAGACCGTTCTAGTTATGCTTGTCGAGCACCAGAACTGCGATAATTTTGAGTTTCTCAAGCGTTTCTTACCTCCAAACTGCCATATCTCGCGAACGGATTGACCAATCGGCAAAATTTCTGTTGCATCTGAAAGTAGAAACTCGCCCGTTTACAACGTTATGCGTACTTTTCCCCTAGGCCGTTGTAGTTATTCGTTTCGAGCATGAGAACTTCGAAAATTTTGAGTTTCTCAAGCGTTGCTTACCTCCAAACTGCCATATCTCGCGAACGGATTGACCGATCCGCAAAATTCCTGTTGCATCTGAAAGTAGAAACTCGCCCGATTACAACGGTATGCGTACTTTTCCCCTAGACCGTTCTAGTTATGCTTGTCGAGCATCAGAACTGTGAAAATTTTGAGTTTCCCAACCGTTTCTTACCTCCAAACTGCCATATCTCGCGAACGGATTGACCAATCCGCAAAATTTCTGTTGCATCTGAAAGTAGAAAGTCGCCCGATTGCAACGGTATGCGTACATTTCCGCTAGACCGTTCTAGTTATGCTTGTCGAGCATCAGAACAGCGATAATTTTGAGTTTCTCAAGCGTTTCTTACCTCCAAACTGCTATATCTCGAGAACGGATTGACCAATCCGCAAAATTTCTGTTGCATCTGAAAGTAGAAACTCGCCCGTTTACAACGGTATGCGTACTTTTCCCCTAGGCCGTTGTAGTTATTCGTTTCGAGCATGAGAACTTCGAAAATTTTGAGTTTCTCAAGCGTTGCTTACCTCCAAACTGCCATATCTCGCGAACGGATTGACCGATCCGCAAAATTCCTGTTGCATCTGAAAGTAGAAACTCGCCCGATTACAACGGTATGCGTACTTTTCCCCTAGACCGTTCTAGTTATGCTTGTCGAGCATCAGAACTGTGAAAATTTTGAGTTTCCCAACCGTTTCTTACCTCCAAACTGCCATATCTCGCGAACGGATTGACCAATCCGCAAAATTTCTGTTGCATCTGAAAGTAGAAAGTCGCCCGATTACAACGGTATGCGTACATTTCCCCTAGACCGTTCTAGTTATGCTTGTCGAGCATCAGAACTGCGATAATTTTGAGTTTCTCAAGCGTTTCTTACCTCCAAACTGCCATATCTCGCGAACGGATTGACCAATCCGCAAAATTTCTGTTGCATCTGAAAGTAGAAACTCGCCCGATTACAACGTTATGCGTACTTTTCCCCTAGGCCGTTGTAGTTATTCGTTTCGAGCATGAGAACTTCGAAAATTTTGAGTTTCTCAAGCGTTGCTTACCTCCAAACTGCCATATCTCGCGAACGGATTGACCAATCCGCAAAATTTCTGTTGCATCTGAAAGTAGAAACTCGCCCGATTACAACGGTATGCGTACTTTTCCCCTAGGCCGTTCTGGTTATTCGTTTCGAGCATCAGAACTGTGAAAATTTTGAGTTTCTCAACCGTTTCTTACCTCCAAACTGCCATATCTCGCGAACGGATAGGCCAATCTGCAAAATTTCTGTTGCATCTGAAAGTAGAAACTCGCCCGATTACAACGGTATGCGTACTTTTCCCCTAGTCCGTTCTAGTTATTCGTTTCGAGCATCAGAACTGCGAAAATTTTGAGTTTCTCAAGCGTTTCTTACCTCCAAACTGCCATATCTCGCGAACGGATTGACCAATCCGCAAAATTTCTGTTGCATCTGAAAGTAGAAACTCGCCCGATTACAACGGTGTGCGTACTTTTCCCCTAGGCCGTTCTAGTTATTCGTTTCGAGCATCAGAACTGCAAAAATGTTGAGTTTCTCAAGCGTTTCTTACCTACAAACTGCCATATCTCGCGAACGGATTGACCAATCCGCAAAATTTCTGTTGCATCTGAAAGTAGAAAGTCGCCCGATTAGAACGGTTTGCGTACTTTTCCCCTAGGCCGTTGTAGTTATTCGTTTCGAGCATGAGAACTGCGAAAATTTTGGGTTTCTCAAGCGTTGCTTACCTCCAAACTGCCATATCTCGCGAACGGATTGACCAATCCGCAAAATTTCTCTTGCATCTGAAAGTAGAAACTCGCCCGATTACAACGGTATGCGTACTTTTCCCCTAGGCCGTTCTGGTTATTCGTTTCGAGCATCAGAACTGTGGAAATTTTGAGTTTCTCAACCGTTTCTTACCTCCAAACTGCCATATCTCGCGAACGGATAGGCCAATCTGCAAAATTTCTGTTGCATCTGAAAGTAGAAACTCGCCCGATTACAACGGTATGCGTACTTTTCCCCTAGACCGTTCTAGTTATGCTTGTCGAGCATCAGAACTGTGAAAATTTTGAGTTTCCCAACCGTTTCTTACCTCCAAACTGCCATATCTCGCGAACGGATTGACCAATCCGCAAAATTTCTGTTGCATCTGAAAGTAGAAACTCGCCCGATTACAACGGTGTGCGTACTTTTCCCCTAGGCCGTTCTAGTTATTCGTTTCGAGCATCAGAACTGCAAAAATGTTGAGTTTCTCAAGCGTTTCTTACCTACAAACTGCCATATCTCGCGAACGGATTGACCAATCCGCAAAATTTCTGTTGCATCTGAAAGTAGAAAGTCGCCCGATTAGAACGGTTTGCGTACTTTTCCCCTAGGCCGTTGTAGTTATTCGTTTCGAGCATGAGAACTGCGAAAATTTTGGGTTTCTCAAGCGTTGCTTACCTCCAAACTGCCATATCTCGCGAACGGATTGACCAATCCGCAAAATTTCTCTTGCATCTGAAAGTAGAAACTCGCCCGATTACAACGGTATGCGTACTTTTCCCCTAGGCCGTTCTAGTTATTCGTTTCGAGCATCAGAACTGCAAAAATGTTGAGTTTCTCAAGCTTTTCTTACCTACAAACTGCCATATCTCGCGAACGGATTGACCAATCCGCAAAATTTCTGTTGCATCTGAAAGTAGAAAGTCGCCCGATTACAACGGTTTGCGTACTTTTCCCCTAGACCGTTCTAGTTATGCTTGTCGAGCATCAGAACTGCGATAATTTTGAGTTTCTCAAGCGTTTCTTACCTCCAAACTGCCATATCTCGCGAACGGATTGACCAATCCGCAAAATTTCTGTTGCATCTGAAAGTAGAAACTCGCCCGTTTACAACGTTATGCGTACTTTTCCCCTAGGCCGTTCTGGTTATTCGTTTCGAGCATCAGAACTGTGAAAATTTTGAGTTTCTCAACCGTTTCTTACCTCCAAACTGCCATATCTCGCGAACGGATAGGCCAATCTGCAAAATTTCTGTTGCATCTGAAAGTAGAAACTCGCCCGATTACAACGGTATGCGTACTTTTCCCCTAGTCCGTTCTAGTTATTCGTTTCGAGCATCAGAACTGCGAAAATTTTGAGTTTCTCAAGCGTTTCTTACCTCCAAACTGCCATATCTCGCGAACGGATTGACCAATCCGCAAAATTTCTGTTGCATCTGAAAGTAGAAACTCGCCCGATTACAACGGTGTGCGTACTTTTCCCCTAGGCCGTTCTAGTTATTCGTTTCGAGCATCAGAACTGCAAAAATGATGAGTTTCTCAAGCGTTTCTTACCTACAAACTGCCATATCTCGCGAACGGATTGACCAATCCGCAAAATTTCTGTTGCATCTGAAAGTAGAAAGTCGCCCGATTACAACGGTTTGCGTACTTTTCCCCTAGGCCGTTGTAGTTATTCGTTTCGAGCATGAGAACTGCGAAAATTTTGGGTTTCTCAAGCGTTGCTTACCTCCAAACTGCCATATCTCGCGAACGGATTGACCAATCCGCAAAATTTCTGTTGCATCTGAAAGTAGAAACTCGCCCGATTACAACGGTATGCGTAATTTTCCCCTAGGCCGTTCTGGTTATTCGTTTCGAGCATCAGAACTGCAAAAATGTTGAGTTTCTCAAGCGTTGCTTACCTCCAAACTGCCATATCTCGCGAACGGATTGACCAATCCGCAAAATTTCTGTTGCATCTGAAAGTAGAAACTCGCCCGATTACAACGGTATGCGTACTTTTCCCCTAGACCGTTCTAGTTATGCTTGTCGAGCATCAGAACTGTGAAAATTTTGAGTTTCCCAACCGTTTCTTACCTCCAAACTGCCATATCTCGCGAACGGATTGACCAATCCGCAAAATTTCTGTTGCATCTGAAAGTAGAAAGTCGCCCGATTGCAACGGTATGCGTACATTTCCGCTAGACCGTTCTAGTTATGCTTGTCGAGCATCAGAACTGCGATAATTTTGAGTTTCTCAAGCGTTTCTTACCTCCAAACTGCTATATCTCGAGAACGGATTGACCAA
The DNA here is from genome assembly GCF_051014685.1 of Ptiloglossa arizonensis. NCBI lineage: Eukaryota > Metazoa > Arthropoda > Insecta > Hymenoptera > Colletidae > Ptiloglossa > Ptiloglossa arizonensis. The sequence continues at coordinate 159,938 of NW_027479227.1, read as the reverse complement.
TCCGCAAAATTTCTGTTGCATCTGAAAGTAGAAACTCGCCCGTTTACAACGGTATGCGTACTTTTCCCCTAGGCCGTTGTAGTTATTCGTTTCGAGCATGAGAACTTCGAAAATTTTGAGTTTCTCAAGCGTTGCTTACCTCCAAACTGCCATATCTCGCGAACGGATTGACCGATCCGCAAAATTCCTGTTGCATCTGAAAGTAGAAACTCGCCCGATTACAACGGTATGCGTACTTTTCCCCTAGACCGTTCTAGTTATGCTTGTCGAGCATCAGAACTGTGAAAATTTTGAGTTTCCCAACCGTTTCTTACCTCCAAACTGCCATATCTCGCGAACGGATTGACCAATCCGCAAAATTTCTGTTGCATCTGAAAGTAGAAAGTCGCCCGATTGCAACGGTATGCGTACATTTCCCCTAGACCGTTCTAGTTATGCTTGTCGAGCATCAGAACTGCGATAATTTTGAGTTTCTCAAGCGTTTCTTACCTCCAAACTGCCATATCTCGCGAACGGATTGACCAATCCGCAAAATTTCTGTTGCATCTGAAAGTAGAAACTCGCCCGATTACAACGTTATGCGTACTTTTCCCCTAGGCCGTTGTAGTTATTCGTTTCGAGCATGAGAACTTCGAAAATTTTGAGTTTCTCAAGCGTTGCTTACCTCCAAACTGCCATATCTCGCGAACGGATTGACCAATCCGCAAAATTTCTGTTGCATCTGAAAGTAGAAACTCGCCCGATTACAACGGTATGCGTACTTTTCCCCTAGGCCGTTCTGGTTATTCGTTTCGAGCATCAGAACTGTGAAAATTTTGAGTTTCTCAAGCGTTTCTTACCTCCAAACTGCCATATCTCGCGAACGGATTGACCAATCCGCAAAATTTCTGTTGCATCTGAAAGTAGAAACTCGCCCGATTACAACGGTGTGCGTACTTTTCCCCTAGGCCGTTCTAGTTATTCGTTTCGAGCATCAGAACTGCAAAAATGTTGAGTTTCTCAAGCGTTTCTTACCTACAAACTGCCATATCTCGCGAACGGATTGACCAATCCGCAAAATTTCTGTTGCATCTGCAAGTAGAAAGTCGCCCGATTAGAACGGTTTGCGTACTTTTCCCCTAGGCCGTTGTAGTTATTCGTGTCGAGCATGAGAACTGCGAAAATTTTGGGTTTCTCAAGCGTTGCTTACCTCCAAACTGCCATATCTCGCGAACGGATTGACCAATCCGCAAAATTTCTCTTGCATCTGAAAGTAGAAACTCGCCCGATTACAACGGTATGCGTACTTTTCCCCTAGGCCGTTCTGGTTATTCGTTTCGAGCATCAGAACTGTGAAAATTTTGAGTTTCTCAACCGTTTCTTACCTCCAAACTGCCATATCTCGCGAACGGATAGGCCAATCTGCAAAATTTCTGTTGCATCTGAAAGTAGAAACTCGCCCGATTACAACGGTATGCGTACTTTTCCCCTAGTCCGTTCTAGTTATTCGTTTCGAGCATCAGAACTGCGAAAATTTTGAGTTTCTCAAGCGTTTCTTACCTCCAAACTGCCATATCTCGGGAACGGATTGACCAATCCGCAAAATTTCTGTTGCATCTGAAAATAGAAACTCGCCCGATTACAACGGTGTGCGTACTTTTCCCCTAGGCCGTTCTAGTTATTCGTTTCGAGCATCAGAACTGCAAAAATGTTGAGTTTCTCAAGCGTTTCTTACCTACAAACTGCCATATCTCGCGAACGGATTGACCAATCCGCAAAATTTCTGTTGCATCTGAAAGTAGAAAGTCGCCCGATTAGAACGGTTTGCGTACTTTTCCCCTAGGCCGTTGTAGTTATTCGTTTCGAGCATGAGAACTGCGAAAATTTTGGGTTTCTCAAGCGTTGCTTACTTCCAAACTGCCATATCTCGCGAACGGATTGACCAATCCGCAAAATTTCTCTTGCATCTGAAAGTAGAAACTCGCCCGATTACAACGGTATGCGTACTTTTCCCCTAGGCCGTTCTAGTTATTCGTTTCGAGCATCAGAACTGCAAAAATGTTGAGTTTCTCAAGCTTTTCTTACCTACAAACTGCCATATCTCGCGAACGGATTGACCAATCCGCAAAATTTCTGTTGCATCTGAAAGTAGAAAGTCGCCCGATTACAACGGTTTGCGTACTTTTCCCCTAGACCGTTCTAGTTATGCTTGTCGAGCATCAGAACTGCGATAATTTTGAGTTTCTCAAGCGTTTCTTACCTCCAAACTGCCATATCTCGCGAACGGATTGACCAATCCGCAAAATTTCTGTTGCATCTGAAAGTAGAAACTCGCCCGTTTACAACCTTATGCGTACTTTTCCCCTAGGCCGTTCTAGTTATTCGTTTCGAGCATCAGAACTGCAAAAATGATGAGTTTCTCAAGCGTTTCTTACCTACAAACTGCCATATCTCGCGAACGGATTGACCAATCCGCAAAATTTCTGTTGCATCTGAAAGTAGAAAGTCGCCCGATTACAACGGTTTGCGTACTTTTCCCCTAGGCCGTTCTAGTTATTCGTTTCGAGCATCAGAACTGCAAAAATGTTGAGTTTCTCAAGCGTTTCTTACCTACAAACTGCCATATCTCGCGAACGGATTGACCAATCCGCAAAATTTCTGTTGCATCTGAAAGTAGAAAGTCGCCCGATTACAACGGTTTGCGTACTTTTCCCCTAGACCGTTCTAGTTATGCTTGTCGAGCATCAGAACTGCGATAATTTTGAGTTTCTCAAGCGTTTCTTACCTCCAAACTGCCATATCTCGCGAACGGATTGACCAATCCGCAAAATTTCTGTTGCATCTGAAAGTAGAAACTCGCCCGATTACAACGGTATGCGTACTTATCCCCTAGGCCGTTCTGGTTATTCGTTTCGAGCATCAGAACTGCGAAAATTTTGAGTTTCTCAAGCGTTTCTTACCTCCAAACTGCCATATCTCGCGAACGAATTGACCAATCCGCAAAATTTCTGTTGCATCTGAATGTAGAAACTCGCCCGATTACAACGGTATGCGCACTTTTCCCCTAGGCCGTTCTAGTTATTCGTTTCGAGCATGAGAACTGCGAAAATTTTGAGTTTCTCAAGCGTTTCTTACCTCCAAACTGCCATATCTCGCGAACGGATTGACCAATCCGCAAAATTTCTGTTGCATCTGAAAGTAGAAACTCGCCCGATTACAACGGTATGCGTACTTTTCCCCTAGCCCGTTCTAGTTATTCGTTTCGAGCAACAGAACTGCGAAAATTTTGAGTTTCTCAAGCGTTGCTTACCTCCAAACTGCCATATCTCGCGAACGGATTGACCAATCCGCAAAATTTCTGTTGCATCCGAAAGTAGAAACTCGCCCGATTACAACGGTGTGCGTACTTTTCCCCTAGGCCGTTCTAGTTATGCTTATCGAGCATCAGAACTGCGAAAATTTTGAGTTTCTCGAGCGTTTCTTACCTCCAAACTGCCATATCTCGCGAACGGATTGACCAATCCGCAAAATTTCTGTTGCATCTGAAAGTAGAAACTCGCCCGATTACAACACTATGCGTACTTTTCCCCTAGGCCGTTCTAGTTATTCGTTTCGAGCATCAGAACTGCGAAGATTTTGAGTTTCTCAAGCGTTTCTTACTTCCAAACTGCCATATCTCGCGAACGGATTGACCAATCCGCAAAATTTCTGTTGCATCTGAAGGTAGAAACTCGCCCGATTACAACGGTATGCGTACTTTTCCCCTAGGCCGTTCTAGTTATTCGTTTCGAGCATCAGAACTGCGAAAATTTTGAGTTTCTCAAGCGTTTCTCACATACAAACTGCCACATCTCGCGAACGGATTGACCAATCCGCAAAATTTCTGTTGCATCTGAAAGTAGAAACTCGCCCGATTACAACGGTGTGCGTACTTTTCCCCTAGGCCGTTCTTGTTACTCGTTTCGAGCATCAGAACCGCGAAAATTTTGAGTTTCTCAAGCGTTTCTTACTTCCAAACTGCCATATCTCGCGAACGGATTGACCAATCCGCAAAATTTCTGTTGCATCTGAAGGTAGAAACTCGCCCGATTACAACGGTATACGTACTTTTCCCCTAGGCCGTTCTAGTTATTCGTTTCGAGCATCAGAACTGCGAAAATTTTGAGTTTCTCAAGCGTTTCTTACCTCCAAACTGCCATATCTCGCGAACGGATTGACCAATCCGCAAAATTTCTGTTGCATCTGAAAGTAGAAACTCGCCCGATTACAACGGTATGCGTACTTTTCCTCTAGGCCGTTCTAGTTATTCGTTTCGAGCATCAGAACTGCGAAAATTTTGAGTTTCTCAAGCGTTTCTCACGTACAAACTGCCACATCTCGCGAACGGATTGACCAATCCGCAAAATTTCTGTTACATCTGAAAGTAGAAACTCGCCCGATTACAACGGTGTGCGTACTTTTCCCCTAGGCCGTTCTAGTTATTCGTTTCGAGCATCAGAACTGCGAAAATTTTGAGTTTCTCGAGCGTTTCTTACATCCAAACTGCCATATCTCGCGAACGGATTGACCAATCCGCAAAATTTCTGTTGCATCTGAAAGTAGAAACTCGCCCGATTACATCGGTGTGCGTACTTTTCCCCTAGGCCGTTCTAGTTATGCTTGTCGAGCATCAGAACTGCGAAAATTTTGAGTTTCTCGAGCGTTTCTTACCTCCAAACTGCCATATCTCGCGAACGGATTGACCAATCCGCAAAATTTCTGTTGCATCAGAAAGTAGAAACTAGCCCGATTACAACGTTATGCGTACTTTTCCCCTAGGCCGTTCTAGTTATTCGTTTCGAGCATCAGAACTGCGAAAATTCTGAGTTTCTCAAGCGTTTCTTACATCCAAACTGCCATATCTCGCGAACGGATTGACCAATCCGCAAAATTTCTGTTGCATCTGAAAGTAGAAACTCGCCCGATTACAACGGTATGCGTACTTTTCCCCTAGCCCGTTCTAGTTATTCGTTTCGAGCATCAGAACTGCGAAAATTTTGAGTTTCTCAAGCGTTTCTCACCTACAAACTGCCACATCTCGCGAACGGATTGTCCAATCCGCAAAATTTCTGATGCATCTGAAAGTAGAAACTCGCCCGATTACAACTGTATGCGTACTTTTCCCCTAGGCCGTTCTTGTTATTCGTTTCGAGCATCAGAACCGCGAAAATTTTGAGTTTCTCAAGCGTTTCTTACATCCAAACTGCCATATCTCGCGAGCGGATTGACCAATCCGCAAAATTTCTGTTGCATCTGAAAGTAGAAACTCGCCCGATTACAACGGTATGCGTACTTTTCCCCTAGCCCGTTCTAGTTATTCGTTTCGAGCATCAGAACTGCGAAAATTTTGAGTTTCTCAAGCGTTTCTCACCTACAAACTGCCACATCTCGCGAACGGATTGTCCAATCCGCAAAATTTCTGATGCATCTGAAAGTAGAAACTCGCCCGATTACAACTGTATGCGTACTTTTCCCCTAGGCCGTTCTTGTTATTCGTTTCGAGCATCAGAACCGCGAAAATTTTGAGTTTCTCAAGCGTTTCTTACCTCCAAACTGCCATATCTCGCGAGCGGATTGACCAATCCGCAAAATTTCTGTTGCATCTGAAAGTAGAAACTCGCCCGATTACAACGGTATGCGTACTTTTCCCCTAGCCCGTTCTAGTTATTCGTTTCGAGCAACAGAACTGCGAAAATTTTGTGTTTCTCAAGCGTTGCTTACCTCCAAGCTGCCATATCTCGCGAACGGATTGACCAATCCGCAAAATTTCTGTTGCATCTGAAAGTAGAAACTCGCCCGATTACATCGGTGTGCGTACTTTTCCCCTAGGCCGTTCTAGTTATGCTTGTCGAGCATCAGAACTGCGAAAATTTTGAGTTTTTCGAGCGTTTCTTACCTCCAAACTGCCATATCTCGCGAACGGATTGACCAATCCGCAAAATTTCTGTTGCATCTGAAGGTAGAAACTCGCCCGATTACAACGGTATGCGTACTTTTCCCCTAGGCCGTTCTAGTTATTCGTTTCGAGCATCAGAACTGCGAAAATTTTGAGTTTCTCAAGCGTTTCTCACATACAAACTGCCACATCTCGCGAACGGATTGTCCAATCCGCAAAATTTCTGATGCATCTTAAAGTAGAGACTCGCCCGATTACAAATGTGTGCGTACTTTTTCCCTAGCCCGTTCTAGTTATTCGTTTCGAGCAACAGAACTGCGAAAATTTTGAGTTTCTCAAGCGTTGCTTACCTCCAAACTGCCATACCTCGCGAACGGATTGACCAATCCGCAAAATTTCTGTTGCATCTGAAAGTAGAAACTCGCCCGATTACAACGGTATACGTACTTTTCCCCTAGGCCGTTCTAGTTATTCGTTTCGAGCATCAGAACTGCGAAAATTTTGAGTTTCTCAAGCGTTTCTTACCACCAAACTGCCATATCTCGCGAACGGATTGACCAATCCGCAAAATTTCTATTGCATCTGAAAGTAGAAACTCGCCCGATTACAACGGTATGCGTACTTTTCCCCTAGGCCGTTCTAGTTATTCGTTTCGAGCATCAGAACTGCGAAAATTTTGAGTTTCTCAAGCGTTTCTTACCTCCAAACCGCCATATCTCGCGAACGGATTGACCAATCCGCAAAATTTCTGTTGCATCTGAAAGTAGAAACTCGCCCGATTACAACGGTATGCGTACTTTTCCCCTAGCCCGTTCTAGTTATTCGTTTCGAGCATCAGAACTGCGAAAATTTTGAGTTTCTCAAGCGTTTCTCACCTACAAACTGCCACATCTCGCGAACGGATTGTCCAATCCGCAAAATTTCTGATGCATCTGAAAGTAGAAACTCGCCCGATTACAACTGTATGCGTACTTTTCCCCTAGGCCGTTCTAGTTATTCGTTTCGAGCATCAGAACTGCGAAAATTTTGAGTTTCTCAAGCGTTTCTTACCACCAAACTGCCATATCTCGCGAACGGATTGACCAATCCGCAAAATTTCTATTGCATCTGAAAGTAGAAACTCGCCCGATTACAACGGTATGCGTACTTTTCCCCTAGGCCGTTCTAGTTATTCGTTTCGAGCATCAGAACTGCGAAAATTTTGAGTTTCTCAAGCGTTTCTTACCTCCAAACCGCCATATCTCGCGAACGGATTGACCAATCCGCAAAATTTCTGTTGCATCTGAAAGTAGAAACTCGCCCGATTACAACGGTATGCGTACTTTTCCCCTAGCCCGTTCTAGTTATTCGTTTCGAGCATCAGAACTGCGAAAATTTTGAGTTTCTCAAGCGTTTCTCACCTACAAACTGCCACATCTCGCGAACGGATTGTCCAATCCGCAAAATTTCTGATGCATCTGAAAGTAGAAACTCGCCCGATTACAACTGTATGCGTACTTTTCCCCTAGGCCGTTCTAGTTATTCGTTTCGAGCATCAGAACTGCGAAAATTTTGAGTTTCTCAAGCGTTTCTCACCTACAAACTGCCACATCTCGCGAACGGATTGTCCAATCCGCAAAATTTCTGATGCATCTGAAAGTAGAAACTCGCCCGATTACAACTGTATGCGTACTTTTCCCCTAGGCCGTTCTTGTTATTCGTTTCGAGCATCAGAACCGCGAAAATTTTGAGTTTCTCAAGCGTTTCTTACCTCCAAACTGCCATATCTCGCGAGCGGATTGACCAATCCGCAAAATTTCTGTTGCATCTGAAAGTAGAAACTCGCCCGATTACAACGGTATGCGTACTTTTCCCCTAGCCCGTTCTAGTTATTCGTTTCGAGCATCAGAACTGCGAAAATTTTGAGTTTCTCAAGCGTTTCTCACCTACAAACTGCCACATCTCGCGAACGGATTGTCCAATCCGCAAAATTTCTGATGCATCTGAAAGTAGAAACTCGCCCGATTACAACTGTATGCGTACTTTTCCCCTAGGCCGTTCTTGTTATTCGTTTCGAGCATCAGAACCGCGAAAATTTTGAGTTTCTCAAGCGTTTCTTACCTCCAAACTGCCATATCTCGCGAGCGGATTGACCAATCCGCAAAATTTCTGTTGCATCTGAAAGTAGAAACTCGCCCGATTACAACGGTATGCGTACTTTTCCCCTAGCCCGTTCTAGTTATTCGTTTCGAGCAACAGAACTGCGAAAATTTTGTGTTTCTCAAGCGTTGCTTACCTCCAAGCTGCCATATCTCGCGAACGGATTGACCAATCCGCAAAATTTCTGTTGCATCTGAAAGTAGAAACTCGCCCGATTACATCGGTGTGCGTACTTTTCCCCTAGGCCGTTCTAGTTATGCTTGTCGAGCATCAGAACTGCGAAAATTTTGAGTTTCTCGAGCGTTTCTTACCTCCAAACTGCCATATCTCGCGAACGGATTGACCAATCCGCAAAATTTCTGTTGCATCTGAAGGTAGAAACTCGCCCGATTACAACGGTATGCGTACTTTTCCCCTAGGCCGTTCTAGTTATTCGTTTCGAGCATCAGAACTGCGAAAATTTTGAGTTTCTCAAGCGTTTCTCACATACAAACTGCCACATCTCGCGAACGGATTGTCCAATCCGCAAAATTTCTGATGCATCTTAAAGTAGAGACTCGCCCGATTACAAATGTGTGCGTACTTTTTCCCTAGCCCGTTCTAGTTATTCGTTTCGAGCAACAGAACTGCGAAAATTTTGAGTTTCTCAAGCGTTGCTTACCTCCAAACTGCCATACCTCGCGAACGGATTGACCAATCCGCAAAATTTCTGTTGCATCTGAAAGTAGAAACTCGCCCGATTACAACGGTATACGTACTTTTCCCCTAGGCCGTTCTAGTTATTCGTTTCGAGCATCAGAACTGCGAAAATTTTGAGTTTCTCAAGCGTTTCTTACCTCCAAACCGCCATATCTCGCGAACGGATAGACCAATCCGCAAAATTTCTGTTGCATCTGAAAGTAGAAACTCGCCCGATTACAACGGTATGCGTACTTTTCCCCTAGCCCGTTCTAGTTATTCGTTTCGAGCATCAGAACTGCGAAAATTTTGAGTTTCTCAAGCGTTTCTCACCTACAAACTGCCACATCTCGCGAACGGATTGTCCAATCCGCAAAATTTCTGATGCATCTGAAAGTAGAAACTCGCCCGATTACAACTGTATGCGCACTTTTCCTCTAGGCCGTTCTAGTTATCCGTTTCGAGCATCAGAACTGGGCAAATTTTGAGTTTCTCAACCGTTTCTTACCTCCAAACTGCCATATCTCGCGAACGGATTGACCAATCCGCAAAATTTCTGTTGCATCTGAAAGTAGAAACACGCCCGATAACAAAGGCATGTGTACTTTTCCCCTAGTCCGTTCTAGTTATTCGTTTCGAGCATCAGAACTGCGAAAATTTTGAGTTTCTCAAGCGTTTCTTACCTCCAAACTGCCATATCTCGGGAACGGATTGACCAATCCGCAAAATTTCTGTTGCATCTGAAAATAGAAACTCGCCCGATTACAACGGTGTGCGTACTTTTCCCCTAGGCCGTTCTAGTTATTCGTTTCGAGCATCAGAACTGCAAAAATGTTGAGTTTCTCAAGCGTTTCTTACCTACAAACTGCCATATCTCGCGAACGGATTGACCAATCCGCAAAATTTCTGTTGCATCTGAAAGTAGAAAGTCGCCCGATTAGAACGGTTTGCGTACTTTTCCCCTAGGCCGTTGTAGTTATTCGTTTCGAGCATGAGAACTGCGAAAATTTTGGGTTTCTCAAGCGTTGCTTACTTCCAAACTGCCATATCTCGCGAACGGATTGACCAATCCGCAAAATTTCTCTTGCATCTGAAAGTAGAAACTCGCCCGATTACAACGGTATGCGTACTTTTCCCCTAGGCCGTTCTAGTTATTCGTTTCGAGCATCAGAACTGCAAAAATGTTGAGTTTCTCAAGCTTTTCTTACCTACAAACTGCCATATCTCGCGAACGGATTGACCAATCCGCAAAATTTCTGTTGCATCTGAAAGTAGAAAGTCGCCCGATTACAACGGTTTGCGTACTTTTCCCCTAGACCGTTCTAGTTATGCTTGTCGAGCATCAGAACTGCGATAATTTTGAGTTTCTCAAGCGTTTCTTACCTCCAAACTGCCATATCTCGCGAACGGATTGACCAATCCGCAAAATTTCTGTTGCATCTGAAAGTAGAAACTCGCCCGTTTACAACCTTATGCGTACTTTTCCCCTAGGCCGTTCTAGTTATTCGTTTCGAGCATCAGAACTGCAAAAATGATGAGTTTCTCAAGCGTTTCTTACCTACAAACTGCCATATCTCGCGAACGGATTGACCAATCCGCAAAATTTCTGTTGCATCTGAAAGTAGAAAGTCGCCCGATTACAACGGTTTGCGTACTTTTCCCCTAGGCCGTTCTAGTTATTCGTTTCGAGCATCAGAACTGCAAAAATGTTGAGTTTCTCAAGCGTTTCTTACCTACAAACTGCCATATCTCGCGAACGGATTGACCAATCCGCAAAATTTCTGTTGCATCTGAAAGTAGAAAGTCGCCCGATTACAACGGTTTGCGTACTTTTCCCCTAGACCGTTCTAGTTATGCTTGTCGAGCATCAGAACTGCGATAATTTTGAGTTTCTCAAGCGTTTCTTACCTCCAAACTGCCATATCTCGCGAACGGATTGACCAATCCGCAAAATTTCTGTTGCATCTGAAAGTAGAAACTCGCCCGATTACAACACTATGCGTACTTTTCCCCTAGGCCGTTCTAGTTATTCGTTTCGAGCATCAGAACTGCGAAGATTTTGAGTTTCTCAAGCGTTTCTTACTTCCAAACTGCCATATCTCGCGAACGGATTGACCAATCCGCAAAATTTCTGTTGCATCTGAAGGTAGAAACTCGCCCGATTACAACGGTATGCGTACTTTTCCCCTAGGCCGTTCTAGTTATTCGTTTCGAGCATCAGAACTGCGAAAATTTTGAGTTTCTCAAGCGTTTCTCACATACAAACTGCCACATCTCGCGAACGGATTGACCAATCCGCAAAATTTCTGTTGCATCTGAAAGTAGAAACTCGCCCGATTACAACGGTGTGCGTACTTTTCCCCTAGGCCGTTCTTGTTACTCGTTTCGAGCATCAGAACCGCGAAAATTTTGAGTTTCTCAAGCGTTTCTTACTTCCAAACTGCCATATCTCGCGAACGGATTGACCAATCCGCAAAATTTCTGTTGCATCTGAAGGTAGAAACTCGCCCGATTACAACGGTATACGTACTTTTCCCCTAGGCCGTTCTAGTTATTCGTTTCGAGCATCAGAACTGCGAAAATTTTGAGTTTCTCAAGCGTTTCTTACCTCCAAACTGCCATATCTCGCGAACGGATTGACCAATCCGCAAAATTTCTGTTGCATCTGAAAGTAGAAACTCGCCCGATTACAACGGTATGCGTACTTTTCCTCTAGGCCGTTCTAGTTATTCGTTTCGAGCATCAGAACTGCGAAAATTTTGAGTTTCTCAAGCGTTTCTCACGTACAAACTGCCACATCTCGCGAACGGATTGACCAATCCGCAAAATTTCTGTTACATCTGAAAGTAGAAACTCGCCCGATTACAACGGTGTGCGTACTTTTCCCCTAGGCCGTTCTAGTTATTCGTTTCGAGCATCAGAACTGCGAAAATTTTGAGTTTCTCGAGCGTTTCTTACATCCAAACTGCCATATCTCGCGAACGGATTGACCAATCCGCAAAATTTCTGTTGCATCTGAAAGTAGAAACTCGCCCGATTACATCGGTGTGCGTACTTTTCCCCTAGGCCGTTCTAGTTATGCTTGTCGAGCATCAGAACTGCGAAAATTTTGAGTTTCTCGAGCGTTTCTTACCTCCAAACTGCCATATCTCGCGAACGGATTGACCAATCCGCAAAATTTCTGTTGCATCAGAAAGTAGAAACTAGCCCGATTACAACGTTATGCGTACTTTTCCCCTAGGCCGTTCTAGTTATTCGTTTCGAGCATCAGAACTGCGAAAATTCTGAGTTTCTCAAGCGTTTCTTACATCCAAACTGCCATATCTCGCGAACGGATTGACCAATCCGCAAAATTTCTGTTGCATCTGAAAGTAGAAACTCGCCCGATTACAACGGTATGCGTACTTTTCCCCTAGCCCGTTCTAGTTATTCGTTTCGAGCATCAGAACTGCGAAAATTTTGAGTTTCTCAAGCGTTTCTCACCTACAAACTGCCACATCTCGCGAACGGATTGTCCAATCCGCAAAATTTCTGATGCATCTGAAAGTAGAAACTCGCCCGATTACAACTGTATGCGTACTTTTCCCCTAGGCCGTTCTTGTTATTCGTTTCGAGCATCAGAACCGCGAAAATTTTGAGTTTCTCAAGCGTTTCTTACCTCCAAACTGCCATATCTCGCGAGCGGATTGACCAATCCGCAAAATTTCTGTTGCATCTGAAAGTAGAAACTCGCCCGATTACAACGGTATGCGTACTTTTCCCCTAGCCCGTTCTAGTTATTCGTTTCGAGCATCAGAACTGCGAAAATTTTGAGTTTCTCAAGCGTTTCTCACCTACAAACTGCCACATCTCGCGAACGGATTGTCCAATCCGCAAAATTTCTGATGCATCTGAAAGTAGAAACTCGCCCGATTACAACTGTATGCGTACTTTTCCCCTAGGCCGTTCTTGTTATTCGTTTCGAGCATCAGAACCGCGAAAATTTTGAGTTTCTCAAGCGTTTCTTACCTCCAAACTGCCATATCTCGCGAGCGGATTGACCAATCCGCAAAATTTCTGTTGCATCTGAAAGTAGAAACTCGCCCGATTACAACGGTATGCGTACTTTTCCCCTAGCCCGTTCTAGTTATTCGTTTCGAGCAACAGAACTGCGAAAATTTTGTGTTTCTCAAGCGTTGCTTACCTCCAAGCTGCCATATCTCGCGAACGGATTGACCAATCCGCAAAATTTCTGTTGCATCTGAAAGTAGAAACTCGCCCGATTACATCGGTGTGCGTACTTTTCCCCTAGGCCGTTCTAGTTATGCTTGTCGAGCATCAGAACTGCGAAAATTTTGAGTTTCTCGAGCGTTTCTTACCTCCAAACTGCCATATCTCGCGAACGGATTGACCAATCCGCAAAATTTCTGTTGCATCTGAAGGTAGAAACTCGCCCGATTACAACGGTATGCGTACTTTTCCCCTAGGCCGTTCTAGTTATTCGTTTCGAGCATCAGAACTGCGAAAATTTTGAGTTTCTCAAGCGTTTCTCACATACAAACTGCCACATCTCGCGAACGGATTGTCCAATCCGCAAAATTTCTGATGCATCTTAAAGTAGAGACTCGCCCGATTACAAATGTGTGCGTACTTTTTCCCTAGCCCGTTCTAGTTATTCGTTTCGAGCAACAGAACTGCGAAAATTTTGAGTTTCTCAAGCGTTGCTTACCTCCAAACTGCCATACCTCGCGAACGGATTGACCAATCCGCAAAATTTCTGTTGCATCTGAAAGTAGAAACTCGCCCGATTACAACGGTATACGTACTTTTCCCCTAGGCCGTTCTAGTTATTCGTTTCGAGCATCAGAACTGCGAAAATTTTGAGTTTCTCAAGCGTTTCTTACCACCAAACTGCCATATCTCGCGAACGGATTGACCAATCCGCAAAATTTCTATTGCATCTGAAAGTAGAAACTCGCCCGATTACAACGGTATGCGTACTTTTCCCCTAGGCCGTTCTAGTTATTCGTTTCGAGCATCAGAACTGCGAAAATTTTGAGTTTCTCAAGCGTTTCTTACCTCCAAACCGCCATATCTCGCGAACGGATTGACCAATCCGCAAAATTTCTGTTGCATCTGAAAGTAGAAACTCGCCCGATTACAACGGTATGCGTACTTTTCCCCTAGCCCGTTCTAGTTATTCGTTTCGAGCATCAGAACTGCGAAAATTTTGAGTTTCTCAAGCGTTTCTCACCTACAAACTGCCACATCTCGCGAACGGATTGTCCAATCCGCAAAATTTCTGATGCATCTGAAAGTAGAAACTCGCCCGATTACAACTGTATGCGTACTTTTCCCCTAGGCCGTTCTAGTTATTCGTTTCGAGCATCAGAACTGCGAAAATTTTGAGTTTCTCAAGCGTTTCTTACCACCAAACTGCCATATCTCGCGAACGGATTGACCAATCCGCAAAATTTCTATTGCATCTGAAAGTAGAAACTCGCCCGATTACAACGGTATGCGTACTTTTCCCCTAGGCCGTTCTAGTTATTCGTTTCGAGCATCAGAACTGCGAAAATTTTGAGTTTCTCAAGCGTTTCTTACCTCCAAACCGCCATATCTCGCGAACGGATTGACCAATCCGCAAAATTTCTGTTGCATCTGAAAGTAGAAACTCGCCCGATTACAACGGTATGCGTACTTTTCCCCTAGCCCGTTCTAGTTATTCGTTTCGAGCATCAGAACTGCGAAAATTTTGAGTTTCTCAAGCGTTTCTCACCTACAAACTGCCACATCTCGCGAACGGATTGTCCAATCCGCAAAATTTCTGATGCATCTGAAAGTAGAAACTCGCCCGATTACAACTGTATGCGTACTTTTCCCCTAGGCCGTTCTAGTTATTCGTTTCGAGCATCAGAACTGCGAAAATTTTGAGTTTCTCAAGCGTTTCTCACCTACAAACTGCCACATCTCGCGAACGGATTGTCCAATCCGCAAAATTTCTGATGCATCTGAAAGTAGAAACTCGCCCGATTACAACTGTATGCGTACTTTTCCCCTAGGCCGTTCTTGTTATTCGTTTCGAGCATCAGAACCGCGAAAATTTTGAGTTTCTCAAGCGTTTCTTACCTCCAAACTGCCATATCTCGCGAGCGGATTGACCAATCCGCAAAATTTCTGTTGCATCTGAAAGTAGAAACTCGCCCGATTACAACGGTATGCGTACTTTTCCCCTAGCCCGTTCTAGTTATTCGTTTCGAGCATCAGAACTGCGAAAATTTTGAGTTTCTCAAGCGTTTCTCACCTACAAACTGCCACATCTCGCGAACGGATTGTCCAATCCGCAAAATTTCTGATGCATCTGAAAGTAGAAACTCGCCCGATTACAACTGTATGCGTACTTTTCCCCTAGGCCGTTCTTGTTATTCGTTTCGAGCATCAGAACCGCGAAAATTTTGAGTTTCTCAAGCGTTTCTTACCTCCAAACTGCCATATCTCGCGAGCGGATTGACCAATCCGCAAAATTTCTGTTGCATCTGAAAGTAGAAACTCGCCCGATTACAACGGTATGCGTACTTTTCCCCTAGCCCGTTCTAGTTATTCGTTTCGAGCAACAGAACTGCGAAAATTTTGTGTTTCTCAAGCGTTGCTTACCTCCAAGCTGCCATATCTCGCGAACGGATTGGCCAATCCGCAAAATTTCTGTTGCATCTGAAAGTAGAAACTCGCCCGATTACATCGGTGTGCGTACTTTTCCCCTAGGCCGTTCTAGTTATGCTTGTCGAGCATCAGAACTGCGAAAATTTTGAGTTTCTCGAGCGTTTCTTACCTCCAAACTGCCATATCTCGCGAGCGGATTGACCAATCCGCAAAATTTCTGTTGCATCTGAAAGTAGAAACTCGCCCGATTACAACGGTATGCGTACTTTTCCCCTAGCCCGTTCTAGTTATTCGTTTCGAGCAACAGAACTGCGAAAATTTTGTGTTTCTCAAGCGTTGCTTACCTCCAAGCTGCCATATCTCGCGAACGGATTGGCCAATCCGCAAAATTTCTGTTGCATCTGAAAGTAGAAACTCGCCCGATTACATCGGTGTGCGTACTTTTCCCCTAGGCCGTTCTAGTTATGCTTGTCGAGCATCAGAACTGCGAAAATTTTGAGTTTCTCGAGCGTTTCTTACCTCCAAACTGCCATATCTCGCGAACGGATTGACCAATCCGCAAAATTTCTGTTGCATCTGAAGGTAGAAACTCGCCCGATTACAACGGTATGCGTACTTTTCCCCTAGGCCGTTCTAGTTATTCGTTTCGAGCATCAGAACTGCGAAAATTTTGAGTTTCTCAAGCGTTTCTCACATACAAACTGCCACATCTCGCGAACGGATTGTCCAATCCGCAAAATTTCTGATGCATCTTAAAGTAGAGACTCGCCCGATTACAAATGTGTGCGTACTTTTTCCCTAGCCCGTTCTAGTTATTCGTTTCGAGCAACAGAACTGCGAAAATTTTGAGTTTCTCAAGCGTTGCTTACCTCCAAACTGCCATACCTCGCGAACGGATTGACCAATCCGCAAAATTTCTGTTGCATCTGAAAGTAGAAACTCGCCCGATTACAACGGTATACGTACTTTTCCCCTAGGCCGTTCTAGTTATTCGTTTCGAGCATCAGAACTGCGAAAATTTTGAGTTTCTCAAGCGTTTCTTACCACCAAACTGCCATATCTCGCGAACGGATTGACCAATCCGCAAAATTTCTATTGCATCTGAAAGTAGAAACTCGCCCGATTACAACGGTATGCGTACTTTTCCCCTAGGCCGTTCTAGTTATTCGTTTCGAGCATCAGAACTGCGAAAATTTTGAGTTTCTCAAGCGTTTCTTACCTCCAAACCGCCATATCTCGCGAACGGATTGACCAATCCGCAAAATTTCTGTTGCATCTGAAAGTAGAAACTCGCCCGATTACAACGGTATGCGTACTTTTCCCCTAGCCCGTTCTAGTTATTCGTTTCGAGCATCAGAACTGCGAAAATTTTGAGTTTCTCAAGCGTTTCTCACCTACAAACTGCCACATCTCGCGAACGGATTGTCCAATCCGCAAAATTTCTGATGCATCTGAAAGTAGAAACTCGCCCGATTACAACTGTATGCGTACTTTTCCCCTAGGCCGTTCTAGTTATTCGTTTCGAGCATCAGAACTGCGAAAATTTTGAGTTTCTCAAGCGTTTCTTACCACCAAACTGCCATATCTCGCGAACGGATTGACCAATCCGCAAAATTTCTATTGCATCTGAAAGTAGAAACTCGCCCGATTACAACGGTATGCGTACTTTTCCCCTAGGCCGTTCTAGTTATTCGTTTCGAGCATCAGAACTGCGAAAATTTTGAGTTTCTCAAGCGTTTCTTACCTCCAAACCGCCATATCTCGCGAACGGATTGACCAATCCGCAAAATTTCTGTTGCATCTGAAAGTAGAAACTCGCCCGATTACAACGGTATGCGTACTTTTCCCCTAGCCCGTTCTAGTTATTCGTTTCGAGCATCAGAACTGCGAAAATTTTGAGTTTCTCAAGCGTTTCTCACCTACAAACTGCCACATCTCGCGAACGGATTGTCCAATCCGCAAAATTTCTGATGCATCTGAAAGTAGAAACTCGCCCGATTACAACTGTATGCGTACTTTTCCCCTAGGCCGTTCTTGTTATTCGTTTCGAGCATCAGAACCGCGAAAATTTTGAGTTTCTCAAGCGTTTCTTACCTCCAAACTGCCATATCTCGCGAGCGGATTGACCAATCCGCAAAATTTCTGTTGCATCTGAAAGTAGAAACTCGCCCGATTACAACGGTATGCGTACTTTTCCCCTAGCCCGTTCTAGTCATTCGTTTCGAGCAACAGAACTGCGAAAATTTTGTGTTTCTCAAGCGTTGCTTACTTCCAAGCTGCCATATCTCGCGAACGGATTGACCAATCCGCAAAATTTCTGTTGCATCTGAAAGTAGAAACTCGCCCGATTACATCGGTGTGCGTACTTTTCCCCTAGGCCGTTCTAGTTATGCTTGTCGAGCATCAGAACTGCGAAAATTTTGAGTTTCTCGAGCGTTTCTTACCTCCAAACTGCCATATCTCGCGAACGGATTGACCAATCCGCAAAATTTCTGTTGCATCTGAAGGTAGAAACTCGCCCGATTACAACGGTATGCGTACTTTTCCCCTAGGCCGTTCTAGTTATTCGTTTCGAGCATCAGAACTGCGAAAATTTTGAGTTTCTCAAGCGTTTCTCACATACAAACTGCCACATCTCGCGAACGGATTGTCCAATCCGCAAAATGTCTGATGCATCTTAAAGTAGAGACTCGCCCGATTACAAATGTGTGCGTACTTTTTCCCTAGCCCGTTCTAGTTATTCGTTTCGAGCAACAGAACTGCGAAAATTTTGAGTTTCTCAAGCGTTGCTTACCTCCAAACTGCCATACCTCGCGAACGGATTGACCAATCCGCAAAATTTCTGTTGCATCTGAAAGTAGAAACTCGCCCGATTACAACGGTATACGTACTTTTCCCCTAGGCCGTTCTAGTTATTCGTTTCGAGCATCAGAACTGCGAAAATTTTGAGTTTCTCAAGCGTTTCTTACCACCAAACTGCCATATCTCGCGAACGGATTGACCAATCCGCAAAATTTCTATTGCATCTGAAAGTAGAAACTCGCCCGATTACAACGGTATGCGTACTTTTCCCCTAGGCCGTTCTAGTTATTCGTTTCGAGCATCAGAACTGCGAAAATTTTGAGTTTCTCAAGCGTTTCTTACCTCCAAACCGCCATATCTCGCGAACGGATTGACCAATCCGCAAAATTTCTGTTGCATCTGAAAGTGGAAACTCGCCCGATTACAACGGTATGCGTACTTTTCTCCTAGCCCGTTCTAGTTATTCGTTTCGAGCATCAGAACTGCGAAAATTTTGAGTTTCTCAAGCGTTTCTCAACTACAAACTGCCACATCTCGCGAACGGATTGTCCAATCCGCAAAATTTCTGATGCATCTGAAAGTAGAGACTCGCCCGATTACAACTGTATGCGTACTTTTCCCCTAGGCCGTTCTTGTTATTCGTTTCGAGCATCAGAACCGCGAAAATTTTGAGTTTCTCAAGCGTTTCTTACCTCCAAACTGCCATATCTCGCGAGCGGATTGTCCAATCCGCAAAATTTCTGATGCATCTGAAAGTAGAGACTCGCCCGATTACAACTGTATGCGTACTTTTCCCCTAGGCCGTTCTTGTTATTCGTTTCGAGCATCAGAACCGCGAAAATTTTGAGTTTCTCAAGCGTTTCTTACCTCCAAACTGCCATATCTCGCGAGCGGATTGACCAATCCGCAAAATTTCTGTTGCATCTGAAAGTAGAAACTCGCCCGATTACAACGGTATGCGTACTTTTCCCCTAGCCCGTTCTAGTTATTCGTTTCGAGCAACAGAACTGCGAAAATTTTGAGTTTCTCAAGCGTTGCTTACCTCCAAGCTGCCATATCTCGCGAACGGATTGACCAATCCGCAAAATTTCTGTTGCATCTGAAAGTAGAAACTCGCCCGATTACAACGGTGTGCGTACTTTTCCCCTAGGCCGTTCTAGTTATGCTTGTCGAGCATCAGAACTGCGAAAATTTTGAGTTTCTCGAGCGTTTCTTACCTCCAAACTGCCATATCTCGCGAACGGATTGACCAATCCGCAAAATTTCTGTTGCGTCTGAAAGTAGATACTCGCCCGATTACAACGGTATGAGTACTTTTCCCCTAGGCCGTTCTAGTTATTCGTTTCGAGCATCAGAACTGTGAAAATTTTTAGTTTCTCAAGCGTTTCTTACTTCCAAACTGCCATATCTCGCGAACGGATTGACCAATCCGCAATATTTCTGTTGCATCTGAAAGTAGAAACTCGCCCAATTGAAACGGTATGTTTGCTTTTCTCCTGGGCCATTCTAGTTATTCGTTTCGAGCATCAGAACTGTGCAAATTTTGAGTTTCTCAACCGTTTCTTACCTCCAAACTGCCATATCTCGCGAACGGATTTTCCAATCCGCAAAATTTCTGTTGCATCTGAAAGTAGAAACTCGCCCGATTACAACGGTATGCGTACTTTTCCCCTAGGCCGTTCTAGTGATTCGTTTCGAGCACCAGAACTGCGAAAATTTTGAGTTTCTCAAGCGTTTCTTACCTCCAAACTGCCATATCTCGCGAACGGATTGACCAATCCGCAAAATTTCTGTTACATCTGAAAGTAGAAACTCGCCCGATTACAACGGTGTGCGTACTTTTCCCCTAGGCCGTTCTAGTTATTCGTTTCGAGCATCAGAACTGCGAAAATTTTGAGTTTCTCGAGCGTTTCTTACATCCAAACTGCCATATCTCGCGAACGGATTGACCAATCCGCAAAATTTCTGTTGCATCTGAAAGTAGAAACTCGCCCGATTACATCGGTGTGCGTACTTTTCCCCTAGGCCGTTCTAGTTATGCTTGTCGAGCATCAGAACTGCGAAAATTTTGAGTTTCTCGAGCGTTTCTTACCTCCAAACTGCCATATCTCGCGAACGGATTGACCAATCCGCAAAATTTCTGTTGCATCAGAAAGTAGAAACTAGCCCGATTACAACGTTATGCGTACTTTTCCCCTAGGCCGTTCTAGTTATTCGTTTCGAGCATCAGAACTGCGAAAATTCTGAGTTTCTCAAGCGTTTCTTACATCCAAACTGCCATATCTCGCGAACGGATTGACCAATCCGCAAAATTTCTGTTGCATCTGAAAGTAGAAACTCGCCCGATTACAACGGTATGCGTACTTTTCCCCTAGCCCGTTCTAGTTATTCGTTTCGAGCATCAGAACTGCGAAAATTTTGAGTTTCTCAAGCGTTTCTCACCTACAAACTGCCACATCTCGCGAACGGATTGTCCAATCCGCAAAATTTCTGATGCATCTGAAAGTAGAAACTCGCCCGATTACAACTGTATGCGTACTTTTCCCCTAGGCCGTTCTTGTTATTCGTTTCGAGCATCAGAACCGCGAAAATTTTGAGTTTCTCAAGCGTTTCTTACCTCCAAACTGCCATATCTCGCGAGCGGATTGACCAATCCGCAAAATTTCTGTTGCATCTGAAAGTAGAAACTCGCCCGATTACAACGGTATGCGTACTTTTCCCCTAGCCCGTTCTAGTTATTCGTTTCGAGCATCAGAACTGCGAAAATTTTGAGTTTCTCAAGCGTTTCTCACATACAAACTGCCACATCTCGCGAACGGATTGTCCAATCCGCAAAATTTCTGATGCATCTTAAAGTAGAGACTCGCCCGATTACAAATGTGTGCGTACTTTTTCCCTAGCCCGTTCTAGTTATTCGTTTCGAGCAACAGAACTGCGAAAATTTTGAGTTTCTCAAGCGTTGCTTACCTCCAAACTGCCATACCTCGCGAACGGATTGACCAATCCGCAAAATTTCTGTTGCATCTGAAAGTAGAAACTCGCCCGATTACAACGGTGTGCGTACTTTTCCCCTAGGCCGTTCTTGTTATTCGTTTCGAGCATCAGAACCGCGAAAATTTTGAGTTTCTCAAGCGTTTCTTACATCCAAACCGCCATATCTCGCGAACGGATTGACCAATCCGCAAAATTTCTGTTGCATCTGAAAGTAGAAACTCGTCCGATTACAACGGTATGCGTACTTTTCCCCTAGGCCGTTCTAGTTATTCGTTTCGAGCATCAGAACTGCGAAAATTTTGAGTTTCTCAAGCGTTTCTCAACTACAAACTGCCACATCTCGCGAACGGATTGTCCAATCCGCAAAATTTCTGATGCATCTGAAAGTAGAGACTCGCCCGATTACAACTGTATGCGTACTTTTCCCCTAGGCCGTTCTTGTTATTCGTTTCGAGCATCAGAACCGCGAAAATTTTGAGTTTCTCAAGCGTTTCTTACCTCCAAACTGCCATATCTCGCGAGCGGATTGACCAATCCGCAAAATTTCTGTTGCATCTGAAAGTAGAAACTCGCCCGATTACAACGGTATGCGTACTTTTCCCCTAGCCCGTTCTAGTTATTCGTTTCGAGCAACAGAACTGCGAAAATTTTGAGTTTCTCAAGCGTTGCTTACCTCCAAGCTGCCATATCTCGCGAACGGATTGACCAATCCGCAAAATTTCTGTTGCATCTGAAAGTAGAAACTCGCCCGATTACAACGGTGTGCGTACTTTTCCCCTGGGCCGTTCTAGTTATGCTTGTCGAGCATCAGAACTGCGAAAATTTTGAGTTTCTCGAGCGTTTCTTACCTCCAAACTGCCATATCTCGCGAACGGATTGACCAATCCGCAAAATTTCTGTTGCATCTGAAAGTAGATACTCGCCCGATTACAACGGTATGAGTACTTTTCCCCTAGGCCGTTCTAGTTATTCGTTTCGAGCATCAGAACTGTGAAAATTTTTAGTTTCTCAAGCGTTTCTTACTTCCAAACTGCCATATCTCGCGAACGGATTGACCAATCCGCAATATTTCTGTTGCATCTGAAAGTAGAAACTCGCCCAATTGAAACGGTATGTTTGCTTTTCTCCTGGGCCATTCTAGTTATTCGTTTCGAGCATCAGAACTGTGCAAATTTTGAGTTTCTCAACCGTTTCTTACCTCCAAACTGCCATATCTCGCGAACGGATTTTCCAATCCGCAAAATTTCTGTTGCATCTGAAAGTAGAAACTCGCCCGATTACAACGGTATGCGTACTTTTCCCCTAGGCCGTTCTAGTGATTCGTTTCGAGCACCAGAACTGCGAAAATTTTGAGTTTCTCAAGCGTTTCTTACCTCCAAACTGCCATATCTCGCGAACGGATTGACCAATCCGCAAAATTTCTGTTACATCTGAAAGTAGAAACTCGCCCGATTACAACGGTGTGCGTACTTTTCCCCTAGGCCGTTCTAGTTATTCGTTTCGAGCATCAGAACTGCGAAAATTTTGAGTTTCTCGAGCGTTTCTTACATCCAAACTGCCATATCTCGCGAACGGATTGACCAATCCGCAAAATTTCTGTTGCATCTGAAAGTAGAAACTCGCCCGATTACATCGGTGTGCGTACTTTTCCCCTAGGCCGTTCTAGTTATGCTTGTCGAGCATCAGAACTGCGAAAATTTTGAGTTTCTCGAGCGTTTCTTACCTCCAAACTGCCATATCTCGCGAACGGATTGACCAATCCGCAAAATTTCTGTTGCATCAGAAAGTAGAAACTAGCCCGATTACAACGTTATGCGTACTTTTCCCCTAGGCCGTTCTAGTTATTCGTTTCGAGCATCAGAACTGCGAAAATTCTGAGTTTCTCAAGCGTTTCTTACATCCAAACTGCCATATCTCGCGAACGGATTGACCAATCCGCAAAATTTCTGTTGCATCTGAAAGTAGAAACTCGCCCGATTACAACGGTATGCGTACTTTTCCCCTAGCCCGTTCTAGTTATTCGTTTCGAGCATCAGAACTGCGAAAATTTTGAGTTTCTCAAGCGTTTCTCACCTACAAACTGCCACATCTCGCGAACGGATTGTCCAATCCGCAAAATTTCTGATGCATCTGAAAGTAGAAACTCGCCCGATTACAACTGTATGCGTACTTTTCCCCTAGGCCGTTCTTGTTATTCGTTTCGAGCATCAGAACCGCGAAAATTTTGAGTTTCTCAAGCGTTTCTTACCTCCAAACTGCCATATCTCGCGAGCGGATTGACCAATCCGCAAAATTTCTGTTGCATCTGAAAGTAGAAACTCGCCCGATTACAACGGTATGCGTACTTTTCCCCTAGCCCGTTCTAGTTATTCGTTTCGAGCAACAGAACTGCGAAAATTTTGTGTTTCTCAAGCGTTGCTTACCTCCAAGCTGCCATATCTCGCGAACGGATTGACCAATCCGCAAAATTTCTGTTGCATCTGAAAGTAGAAACTCGCCCGATTACAACGGTGTGCGTACTTTTCCCCTAGGCCGTTCTAGTTATGCTTGTCGAGCATCAGAACTGCGAAAATTTTGAGTTTCTCGAGCGTTTCTTACCTCCAAACTGCCATATCTCGCGAACGGATTGACCAATCCGCAAAATTTCTGTTGCATCTGAAAGTAGAAACTCGCCCGATTACAACGGTATGCGTACTTTTCCCCTAGGCCGTTCTAGTTATTCGTTTCGAGCATCAGAACTGCGAAAATTTTGAGTTTCTCAAGCGTTTCTCACATACAAACTGCCACATCTCGCGAACGGATTGTCCAATCCGCAAAATTTCTGATGCATCTTAAAGTAGAGACTCGCCCGATTACAAATGTGTGCGTACTTTTTCCCTAGCCCGTTCTAGTTATTCGTTTCGAGCAACAGAACTGCGAAAATTTTGAGTTTCTCAAGCGTTGCTTACCTCCAAACTGCCATACCTCGCGAACGGATTGACCAATCCGCAAAATTTCTGTTGCATCTGAAAGTAGAAACTCGCCCGATTACAACGGTGTGCGTACTTTTCCCCTAGGCCGTTCTTGTTATTCGTTTCGAGCATCAAAACCGCGAAAATTTTGAGTTTCTCAAGCGTTTCTTACATCCAAACCGCCATATCTCGCGAACGGATTGACCAATCCGCAAAATTTCTGTTGCATCTGAAAGTAGAAACTCGTCCGATTACAACGGTATGCGTACTTTTCCCCTAGGCCGTTCTAGTTATTCGTTTCGAGCATCAGAACTGCGAAAATTTTGAGTTTCTCAAGCGTTTCTTACCTCCAAACCGCCATATCTCGCGAACGGATTGACCAATCCGCAAAATTTCTGTTGCATCTGAAAGTGGAAACTCGCCCGATTACAACGGTATGCGTACTTTTCTCCTAGCCCGTTCGAGTTATTCGTTTCGAGCATCAGAACTGCGAAAATTTTGAGTTTCTCAAGCGTTTCTCAACTACAAACTGCCACATCTCGCGAACGGATTGTCCAATCCGCAAAATTTCTGATGCATCTGAAAGTAGAGACTCGCCCGATTACAACTGTATGCGTACTTTTCCCCTAGGCCGTTCTTGTTATTCGTTTCGAGCATCAGAACCGCGAAAATTTTGAGTTTCTCAAGCGTTTCTTACCTCCAAACTGCCATATCTCGCGAGCGGATTGACCAATCCGCAAAATTTCTGTTGCATCTGAAAGTAGAAACTCGCCCGATTACAACGGTATGCGTACTTTTCCCCTAGCCCGTTCTAGTTATTCGTTTCGAGCAACAGAACTGCGAAAATTTTGAGTTTCTCAAGCGTTGCTTACCTCCAAACTGCCATACCTCGCGAACGGATTGACCAATCCGCAAAATTTCTGTTGCATCTGAAAGTAGAAACTCGCCCGATTACAACGGTGTGCGTACTTTTCCCCTAGGCCGTTCTAGTTATGCTTGTCGAGCATCAGAACTGCGAAAATTTTGAGTTTCTCGAGCGTTTCTTACCTCCAAACTGCCATATCTCGCGAACGGATTGACCAATCCGCAAAATTTCTGTTGCATCTGAAAGTAGAAACTCGCCCGATTACAACGGTATGCGTACTTTTCCCCTAGGCCGTTCTAGTTATTCGTTTCGAGCATCAGAACTGCGAAAATTTTGAGTTTCTCAAGCGTTTCTCACATACAAACTGCCACATCTCGCGAACGGATTGTCCAATCCGCAAAATTTCTGATGCATCTTAAAGTAGAGACTCGCCCGATTACAAATGTGTGCGTACTTTTTCCCTAGCCCGTTCTAGTTATTCGTTTCGAGCAACAGAACTGCGAAAATTTTGAGTTTCTCAAGCGTTGCTTACCTCCAAACTGCCATACCTCGCGAACGGATTGACCAATCCGCAAAATTTCTGTTGCATCTGAAAGTAGAAACTCGCCCGATTACAACGGTGTGCGTACTTTTCCCCTAGGCCGTTCTTGTTATTCGTTTCGAGCATCAAAACCGCGAAAATTTTGAGTTTCTCAAGCGTTTCTTACATCCAAACCGCCATATCTCGCGAACGGATTGACCAATCCGCAAAATTTCTGTTGCATCTGAAAGTAGAAACTCGTCCGATTACAACGGTATGCGTACTTTTCCCCTAGGCCGTTCTAGTTATTCGTTTCGAGCATCAGAACTGCGAAAATTTTGAGTTTCTCAAGCGTTTCTTACCTCCAAACCGCCATATCTCGCGAACGGATTGACCAATCCGCAAAATTTCTGTTGCATCTGAAAGTGGAAACTCGCCCGATTACAACGGTATGCGTACTTTTCTCCTAGCCCGTTCGAGTTATTCGTTTCGAGCATCAGAACTGCGAAAATTTTGAGTTTCTCAAGCGTTTCTCAACTACAAACTGCCACATCTCGCGAACGGATTGTCCAATCCGCAAAATTTCTGATGCATCTGAAAGTAGAGACTCGCCCGATTACAACTGTATGCGTACTTTTCCCCTAGGCCGTTCTTGTTATTCGTTTCGAGCATCAGAACCGCGAAAATTTTGAGTTTCTCAAGCGTTTCTTACCTCCAAACTGCCATATCTCGCGAGCGGATTGACCAATCCGCAAAATTTCTGTTGCATCTGAAAGTAGAAACTCGCCCGATTACAACGGTATGCGTACTTTTCCCCTAGCCCGTTCTAGTTATTCGTTTCGAGCAACAGAACTGCGAAAATTTTGAGTTTCTCAAGCGTTGCTTACCTCCAAACTGCCATACCTCGCGAACGGATTGACCAATCCGCAAAATTTCTGTTGCATCTGAAAGTAGAAACTCGCCCGATTACAACGGTGTGCGTACTTTTCCCCTAGGCCGTTCTTGTTATTCGTTTCGAGCATCAGAACCGCGAAAATTTTGAGTTTCTCAAGCGTTTCTTACATCCAAACCGCCATATCTCGCGAACGGATTGACCAATCCGCAAAATTTCTGTTGCATCTGAAAGTAGAAACTCGTCCGATTACAACGGTATGCGTACTTTTCCCCTAGGCCGTTCTAGTTATTCGTTTCGAGCATCAGAACTGCGAAAATTTTGAGTTTCACAAGCGTTTCTTACCTCCAAACCGCCATATCTCGCGAACGGATTGACCAATCCGCAAAATTTCTGTTGCATCTGAAAGTGGAAACTCGCCCGATTACAACGGTATGCGTACTTTTCTCCTAGCCCGTTCTAGTTATTCGTTTCGAGCATCAGAACTGCGAAAATTTTGAGTTTCTCAAGCGTTTCTCAACTACAAACTGCCACATCTCGCGAACGGATTGTCCAATCCGCAAAATTTCTGATGCATCTGAAAGTAGAGACTCGCCCGATTACAACTGTATGCGTACTTTTCCCCTAGGCCGTTCTTGTTATTCGTTTCGAGCATCAGAACCGCGAAAATTTTGAGTTTCTCAAGCGTTTCTTACCTCCAAACTGCCATATCTCGCGAGCGGATTGACCAATCCGCAAAATTTCTGTTGCATCTGAAAGTAGAAACTCGCCCGATTACAACGGTATGCGTACTTTTCCCCTAGCCCGTTCTAGTTATTCGTTTCGAGCAACAGAACTGCGAAAATTTTGAGTTTCTCAAGCGTTGCTTACCTCCAAGCTGCCATATCTCGCGAACGGATTGACCAATCCGCAAAATTTCTGTTGCATCTGAAAGTAGAAACTCGCCCGATTACAACGGTGTGCGTACTTTTCCCCTAGGCCGTTCTAGTTATGCTTGTCGAGCATCAGAACTGCGAAAATTTTGAGTTTCTCGAGCGTTTCTTACCTCCAAACTGCCATATCTCGCGAACGGATTGACCAATCCGCAAAATTTCTGTTGCATCTGAAAGTAGATACTCGCCCGATTACAACGGTATGAGTACTTTTCCCCTAGGCCGTTCTAGTTATTCGTTTCGAGCATCAGAACTGTGAAAATTTTTAGTTTCTCAAGCGTTTCTTACTTCCAAACTGCCATATCTCGCGAACGGATTGACCAATCCGCAATATTTCTGTTGCATCTGAAAGTAGAAACTCGCCCAATTGAAACGGTATGTTTGCTTTTCTCCTGGGCCATTCTAGTTATTCGTTTCGAGCATCAGAACTGTGCAAATTTTGAGTTTCTCAACCGTTTCTTACCTCCAAACTGCCATATCTCGCGAACGGATTTTCCAATCCGCAAAATTTCTGTTGCATCTGAAAGTAGAAACTCGCCCGATTACAACGGTATGCGTACTTTTCCCCTAGGCCGTTCCAGTGATTCGTTTCGAGCATCAGAACTGCGAAAATTTTGAGTTTCTCAAGCGTTTCTTACCTCCAAACTGCCATATCTCGCGAACGGATTGACCAATCCGCAAAATTTCTGTTGCATCTGAAAGTAGAAACTCGCCCGATTACAACGGTATGCGTACTTATCCCCTAGCCCGTCCTAGTTATTCGTTTCGAGCAACAGAACTGCGAAAATTTTGAGTTTCTCAAGCGTTGCTTACCTCCAAACTGCCATATCTCGCGAACGGATTGACCAATCCGCAAAATTTCTGTTGCATCTGAAAGTAGAAACTCGTCCGATTACAACGGTATGCGTACTTTTCCCCTAGGCCGTTCTAGTTATTCGTTTCGAGCATCAGAACTGCGAAAATTTTGAGTTTCTCAAGCGTTTCTTACCTCCAAACTGCCATATCTCGCGAACGGATTGACCAATCCGCAAAATTTCTGTTGCATCTGAAAGTAGAAACTCGCCCGATTACAACGGTATGCGTACTTTTCCCCTAGCCCGTTCTAGTTATTCGTTTCGAGCATCAGAACTGCGAAAATTTTGAGTTTCTCAAGCGTTTCTCACCTACAAACTGCCACATCTCGCGAACGGATTGTCCAATCCGCAAAATTTCTGATGCATCTGAAAGTAGAGACTCGCCCGATTACAACTGTATGCGTACTTTTCCCCTAGGCCGTTCTTGTTATTCGTTTCGAGCATCAGAACCGCGAAAATTTTGAGTTTCTCAAGCGTTTCTTACCTCCAAACTGCCATATCTCGCGAGCGGATTGACCAATCCGCAAAATTTCTGTTGCATCTGAAAGTAGAAACTCGCCCGATTACAACGGTATGCGTACTTTTCCCCTAGCCCGTTCTAGTTATTCGTTTCGAGCAACAGAACTGCGAAAATTTTGAGTTTCTCAAGCGTTGCTTACCTCCAAGCTGCCATATCTCGCGAACGGATTGACCAATCCGCAAAATTTCTGTTGCATCTGAAAGTAGAAACTCGCCCGATTACAACGGTGTGCGTACTTTTCCCCTAGGCCGTTCTAGTTATGCTTGTCGAGCATCAGAACTGCGAAAATTTTGAGTTTCTCGAGCGTTTCTTACCTCCAAACTGCCATATCTCGCGAACGGATTGACCAATCCGCAAAATTTCTGTTGCATCTGAAAGTAGATACTCGCCCGATTACAACGGTATGAGTACTTTTCCCCCAGGCCGTTCTAGTTATTCGTTTCTAGCATCAGAAGTGTGAAAATTTTGAGTTTCTCAAGCGTTTCTTACCTCCAAACTGCCATATCTCGCGAACGGATAGACCAATCCGCAAAATTTCTGTTGCATCTGAAAGTAGAAACTCGCCCAATTGAAACGGTATGTTTGCTCTTCTCCTGGGCCATTCTAGTTATTCGTTTCGAGCATCAGAACTGTGCAAATTTTGAGTTTCTCAACCGTTTCTTACCTCCAAACTGCCATATCTCGCGAACGGATTTTCCAATCCGCAAAATTTCTGTTGCATCTGAAAGTAGAAACTCGTCCGATTACAACGGTATGCGTACTTTTCCCCTAGGCCGTTCTAGTTATTCGTTTCGAGCATCAGAACTGTGAAAATTTTTAGTTTCTCAAGCGTTTCTTACTTCCAAACTGCCATATCTCGCGAACGGATTGACCAATCCGCAATATTTCTGTTGCATCTGAAAGTAGAAACTCGCCCGATTACAACGGTATGCGTACTTTTCCCCTAGGCCGTTCTAGTTATGCTTGTCGAGCATCAGAACTGCGAAAATTTTGAGTTTCTCAAGCGTTTCTTACATCCAAACTGCCATATCTCGCGAACGGATTGACCAATCCGCAAAATTTCTGTTGCATCTGAAAGTAGAAACTCGCCCGATTACAACGGCATGCGTACTTTTCCCCTAGGCCGTTCTAGTGATTCGTTTCGAGCATCAGAACTGCGAAAATTTTGAGTTTCTCAAGCGTTTCTTACCTCCAAACTGCCATATCTCGCGAACGGATTGACCAATCCGCAAAATTTCTGTTGCATCTGCAAGTAGAAACTCGCCCGATTACAACGGTATGCGTACTTATCCCCTAGCCCGTTCTAGTTATTCGTTTCGTGCAACAGAACTGCGAAAATTTTGAGTTTCTCAACCGTTTCTTACCTCCGGAGTGCCATATCTCGCGAACGGATTGACCAATCCGCAAAATTTCTGTTGCATCTGAAAGTAGAAATTCGCCCGATTACAACGGTGTGCGTACTTTTCCCCTAGGCCGTTCTAGTTATGTTTGTCGAGCATCAGAACTGCGAAAATTTTGAGTTTCTCGAGCGTTTCTTACTTCCAAACTGCCATATCTCGCGAACGGATTGACCAATCCACAAAATTTCTGTTGCATCTGAAAGTAGAAACTCGCCCGATTACAACACTATGCGTACTTTTCCCCTAGGCCGTTCTAGTTATTCGTTTCGAGCATCAGAACTGCGAAAATTTTGAGTTTCTCAAGCGTTTCTTACTTCCAAACTGCCATATCTCGCGAACGGATTGACCAATCCGCAAAATTTCTGTTGCATCTGAAGGTAGAAACTCGCCCGATTACAACGGTATGCGTACTTTTCCCCTAGGCCGTTCTAGTTATTCGTTTCGAGCATCAGAACTGCGAAAATTTTGAGTTTCTCAAACGTTTCGTACCTCCAAACTGCCATATCTCGCGAACGGATTGACCAATCCGCAAAATTTCTGATGCATCTAAAAGTAGAAACTCGCCCGATTACAACGGTATGCGTACGTTTCCCCTAGGCCGTTCTGGTTATTCGTTTCGAGCATCAGAACTGTGAAAATTTTGAGTTTCTCAACCGTTTCTTACCTCCGGAGTGCCATATCTCGCGAACGGATTGACCAATCCGCAAAATTTCTGTTGCATCTGAAAGTAGAAATTCGCCCGATTACAACGGTGTGCGTACTTTTCCCCTAGGCCGTTCTAGTTATGTTTGTCGAGCATCAGAACTGCGAAAATTTTGAGTTTCTCGAGCGTTTCTTACTTCCAAACTGCCATATCTCGCGAACGGATTGACCAATCCGCAAAATTTCTGTTGCATCTGAAAGTAGAAACTCGCCCGATTACAACTGTATGCGTACTTTTCCCCTAGGCCGTTCTAGTTATGCTTGTCGAGCATCAGAACTGCGAAAATTTTGAGTTTCTCAAGCGTTTCTTACCTCCAAACTGCCATATCTCGCGAACGGATTGACCAATCCGCAAAATTTCTGTTGCATCTGAAAGAATAAACTCGCCCGATTACAACGGTATGCGTACTTTTCCCCTAGGCCGTTCTATTTATTCGTTTCGAGCATCAGAACTGCGAAAATTTTGATTTTCTCAAGCGTTTCTTACTTCCAAACTGCCATATCTCGCGAAAGGATTGACCAATCCGCAAAATTTCTGTTGCATCTGAAGGTCGAAACTCGCCCGATTACAACGGTATGCGTACTTTTCCCCTAGGCCGTTCTAGTTATTCGTTTCGAGCATCAGAACTGCGAAAATTTTGAGTTTCTCAAGCGTTTCTTACCTCCAAACTGCCATACCTCGCGAACGGATTGACCAATCCGCAAAATTTCTGTTGCATCTGAAAGTAGAAACTCGCCCGATTACAACACTATGCGTACTTTTCCCCTAGGCCGTTCTAGTTATTCGTTTCGAGCATCAGAACTGTGAAAATTTTGAGTTTCTCAACCGTTTCTTACCTCCGGAGTGCCATATCTCGCGAACGGATTGACCAATCCGCAAAATTTCTGTTGCATCTGAAAGTAGAAATTCGCCCGATTACAACGGTGTGCGTACTTTTTCCCTAGGCCGTTCTAGTTATGTTTGTCGAGCATCAGAACTGCGAAAATTTTGAGTTTCTCGAGCGTTTCTTACCTCCAAACTGCCATATCTCGCGAACGGATTGACCAATCCGCAAAATTTCTGTTGCATCTGAAAGTAGAAACTCGCCCGATTACAACTGTATGCGTACTTTTCCCCTAGGCCGTTCTAGTTATGCTTGTCGAGCATCAGAACTGCGAAAATTTTGAGTTTCTCAAGCGTTTCTTACCTCCAAACTGCCATATCTCGCGAACGGATTGACCAATCCGCAAAATTTCTATTGCATCTGAAAGAATAAACTCGCCCGATTACAACGGTATGCGTACTTTTCCCCTAGGCCGTTCTATTTATTCGTTTCGAGCATCAGAACTGCGAAAATTTTGAGTTTCTCAAGCGTTTCTTACTTCCAAACTGCCATATCTCGCGAAAGGATTGACCAATCCGCAAAATTTCTGTTGCATCTGAAGGTCGAAACTCGCCCGATTACAACGGTATGCGTACTTTTCCCCTAGGCCGTTCTAGTTATTCGTTTCGAGCATCAGAACTGCGAAAATTTTGAGTTTCTCAAGCGTTTCTTACCTCCAAACTGCCATACCTCGCGAACGGATTGACCAATCCGCAAAATTTCTGTTGCATCTGAAAGTAGAAACTCGCCCGATTACAACACTATGCGTACTTTTCCCCTAGGCCGTTCTAGTTATTCGTTTCGAGCATCAGAACTGCGAAAATTTTGAGTTTCTCAAGCGTTTCTTACTTCCAAACTGCCATATCTCGCGAACGGATTGACCAATCCTCAAAATTTCTGTTGCATCTGAAGGTAGAAACTCGCCCGATTACAACGGTATGCGTACTTTTCCCCTAGGCCGTTCTAGTTATTCGTTTCGAGCATCAGAACTGCGAAAATTTTGAGTTTCTCAAGCGTTTCTTACTTCCAAACTGCCATATCTCGCGAACGGATTGACCAATCCGCAAAATTTCTGTTGCATCTGAAGGTAGAAACTCGCCCGATTACAACGGTATGCGTACTTTTCCCCTAGGCCGTTCTAGTTATTCGTTTCGAGCATCAGAACTGCGAAAATTTTGAGTTTCTCAAGCGTTTCGTACCTCCAAACTGCCATATCTCGCGAACGGATTGACCAATCCGCAAAATTTCTGATGCATCTGAAAGTAGAAACTCGCCCAATTGAAACGGTATGTTTGCTTTTCTCCTGGGCCATTCTAGTTATTCGTTTCGAGCATCAGAACTGTGCAAATTTTGAGTTTCTCAACCGTTTCTTACCTCCAAACTGCCATATCTCGCGAACGGATTTTCCAATCCGCAAAATTTCTGTTGCATCTGAAAGTAGAAACTCGTCCGATTACAACGGTATGCGTACTTTTCCCCTAGGCCGTTCTAGTTATTCGTTTCGAGCATCAGAAATGTGAAAATTTTGAGTTTCTCAAGCGTTTCTTACCTCCAAACTGCCATATCTCGCGAACGGATACACCAATCCGCAAAATTTCTGTTGCATCTGAAAGTAGAAACTCGCCCAATTGAAACGGTATGTTTGCTTTTCTCCTGGGCCATTCTAGTTATTCGTTTCGAGCATCAGAACTGTGCAAATTTTGAGTTTCTCAACCGTTTCTTACCTCCAAACTGCCATATCTCGCGAACGGATTTTCCAATCCGCAAAATTTCTGTTGCATCTGAAAGTAGAAACTCGTCCGATTACAACGGTATGCGTACTTTTCCCCTAGGGCGTTCTAGTTATTCGTTTCGAGCATCAGAACTGTGAAATATTTTAGTTTCTCAAGCGTTTCTTACTTCCAAACTGCCATATCTCGCGAACGGATTGACCAATCCGCAATATTTCTGTTGCATCTGAAAGTAGAAACTCGCCCGATTACAACGGTGTGCGTACTTTTCCCCTAGGCCGTTCTTGTTACTCGTTTCGAGCATCAGAACCGCGAAAATTTTGAGTTTCTCAAGCGTTTCTTACATCCAAACTGCCATATCTCGCGAACGGATTGACCAATCCGCAAAATTTCTGATGCATCTGAAAGTAGAAACTCGCCCAATTGAAACGGTATGTTTGCTTTTCTCCTGGGCCATTCTAGTTATTCGTTTCGAGCATCAGAACTGTGCAAATTTTGAGTTTCTCAACCGTTTCTTACCTCCAAACTGCCATATCTCGCGAACGGATTTTCCAATCCGCAAAATTTCTGTTGCATCTGAAAGTAGAAACTCGTCCGATTACAACGGTATGCGTACTTTTCCCCTAGGCCGTTCTAGTTATTCGTTTCGAGCATCAGAAATGTGAAAATTTTGAGTTTCTCAAGCGTTTCTTACCTCCAAACTGCCATATCTCGCGAACGGATTGACCAATCCGCAAAATTTCTGTTGCATCTGAAGGTAGAAACTCGCCCGATTACAACTGTATGCGTACTTTTCCCCTAGCCCGTTCTAGTTATTCGTTTCGAGCAACAGAACCGCGAAAATTTTGAGTTTCTCAAGCGTTTCTTACCTCCAAACTGCCATATCTCGCGAGCGGATTGACCAATCCGCAAAATTTCTGATGCATCTGAAAGTAGAAACTCGCCCGATTACAACGGTGTGCGTACTTTTCCCCTAGGCCGTTCTAGTTATGCTTGTCGAGCATCAGAACTGCGAAAATTTTGAGTTTCTCGAGCGTTTCTTACCTCCAAACTGCCATATCTCGCGAACGGATTGACCAATCCGCAAAATTTCTGTTGCATCTGAAAGTAGATACTAGCCCGATTACAACGGTATGAGTACTTTTCCCCTAGGCCGTTCTAGTTATTCGTTTCTAGCATCAGAAGTGTGAAAATTTTGAGTTTCTCAACCGTTTCTTACCTCCAAACTGCCATATCTCGCGAACGGATAGACCAATCGGCAAAATTTCTGTTGCATCTGAAAGTAGAAACTCGCCCAATTGAAACGGTATGTTTGCTTTTCTCCTGGGCGATTCTAGTTATTCGTTTCGAGCATCAGAACTGTGCAAATTTTGAGTTTCTCAACCGTTTCTTACCTCCAAACTGCCATATCTCGCGAACGGATTTTCCAATCCGCAAAATTTCTGTTGCATCTGAAAGTAGAAACTCGTCCGATTACAACGGTATGCGTACTTTTCCCCTAGGCCGTTCTAGTTATTCGTTTTGAGCATCAGAACTGTGAAAATTTTTAGTTTCTCAAGCGTTTCTTACATCCAAACTGCCATATCTCGCGAACGGATTGACCAATCCGCAAAATTTCTGTTGCATCTGAAGGTAGAAACTCGCCCGATTACAACTGTATGCGTACTTTTCCCCTAGCCCGTTCTAGTGATTCGTTTCGAGCATCAGAACTGCGAAAATTTTGAGTTTCTCAATTGTTTCTTACATCCAAACTGCCATATCTCGCGAACGGATTGACCAATCCGCAAAATTTCTGTTGCATCTGAAAGTAGAAACTCGCCCGATTACAACGGTATGCGTACTTATCCCCTAGCCCGTTCTAGTTATTCGTTTCGAGCAACAGAACTGCGAAAATTTTGAGTTTCTCAAGCGTTGCTTACCTCCAAACTGCCATATCTCGCGAACGGATTGACCAATCCGCAAAATTTCTGTTGCATCTGAAAGTAGAAACTCGCCCGATTACAACGGTGTGCGTACTTTTCCCCTAGGCCGTTCTAGTTATGCTTGTCGAGCATCAGAACTGCGAAAATTTTGAGTTTCTCGAGCGTTTCTTACCTCCAAACTGCCATATCTCGCGAACGGATTGACCAATCCGCAAAATTTCTGTTGCATCTGAAAGTAGAAACTCGCCCG
Organism: Ptiloglossa arizonensis; assembly: GCF_051014685.1. Lineage (NCBI taxonomy): Eukaryota > Metazoa > Arthropoda > Insecta > Hymenoptera > Colletidae > Ptiloglossa > Ptiloglossa arizonensis. The sequence goes on along the minus strand of NW_027479227.1, from coordinate 124,371 downwards.
ATTACAACACTATGCGTACTTTTCCCCTAGGCCGTTCTAGTTATTCGTTTCGAGCATCAGAACTGCGAAAATTTTGAGTTTCTCAAGCGTTTCTTACTTCCAAACTGCCATATCTCGCGAACGGATTGACCAATCCGCAAAATTTCTGTTGCATCTGAAGGTAGAAACTCGCCCGATTACAACGGTATGCGTACTTTTCCCCTAGGCCGTTCTAGTTATTCGTTTCGAGCATCAGAACTGCGAAAATTTTGAGTTTCTCAAACGTTTCGTACCTCCAAACTGCCATATCTCGCGAACGGATTGACCAATCCGCAAAATTTCTGATGCATCTGAAAGTAGAAACTCGCCCGATTACAACGGTATGCGTACGTTTCCCCTAGGCCGTTCTGGTTATTCGTTTCGAGCATCAGAACTGTGAAAATTTTGAGTTTCTCAACCGTTTCTTACATCCGGAGTGCCATATCTCGCGAACGGATTGACCAATCCGCAAAATTTCTGTTGCATCTGAAAGTAGAAATTCGCCCGATTACAACGGTGTGCGTACTTTTCCCCTAGGCCGTTCTAGTTATGTTTGTCGAGCATCAGAACTGCGAAAATTTTGAGTTTCTCGAGCGTTTCTTACTTCCAAACTGCCATATCTCGCGAACGGATTGACCAATCCGCAAAATTTCTGTTGCATCTGAAAGTAGAAACTCGCCCGATTACAACTGTATGCGTACTTTTCCCCTAGGCCGTTCTAGTTATGCTTGTCGAGCATCAGAACTGCGAAAATTTTGAGTTTCTCAAGCGTTTCTTACCTCCAAACTGCCATATCTCGCGAACGGATTGACCAATCCGCAAAATTTCTGTTGCATCTGAAAGAATAAACTCGCCCGATTACAACGGTATGCGTACTTTTCCCCTAGGCCGTTCTAGTTATTCGTTTCGAGCATCAGAACTGCGAAAATTTTGAGTTTCTCAAGCGTTTCTTACCTCCAAACTGCCATACCTCGCGAACGGATTGACCAATCCGCAAAATTTCTGTTGCATCTGAAAGTAGAAACTCGCCCGATTACAACACTATGCGTACTTTTCCCCTAGGCCGTTCTAGTTATTCGTTTCGAGCATCAGAACTGCGAAAATTTTGAGTTTCTCAAGCGTTTCTTACTTCCAAACTGCCATATCTCGCGAACGGATTGACCAATCCGCAAAATTTCTGTTGCATCTGAAGGTAGAAACTCGCCCGATTACAACGGTATGCGTACTTTTCCCCTAGGCCGTTCTAGTTATTCGTTTCGAGCATCAGAACTGCGAAAATTTTGAGTTTCTCAAGCGTTTCTTACTTCCAAACTGCCATATCTCGCGAACGGATTGACCAATCCGCAAAATTTCTGTTGCATCTGAAAGTAGAAACTCGCCCGATTACAACGGTATGCGTACTTTTCCCCTAGCCCGTTCTAGTTATTCGTTTCGAGCAACAGAACTGCGAAAATTTTGAGTTTCTCAAGCGTTTCTTACATTCAAACTGCCATATCTCGCGAACGGATTGACCAATCCGCAAAATTTCTGTTGCATCTGAAAGTAGAAACTCGCCCGATTACAAAGGTATGCGTACTTTTCCCCTAGGCCGTTCTAGTGATTCGTTTCGAGCATCAGAACTGCGAAAATTTTGAGTTTCTCAAGCGTTTCTTACCTCCAAACTGCCATATCTCGCGAACGGATTGACCAATCCGCAAAATTTCTGTTGCATCTGAAAGTAGAAACTCGCCCGATTACAACGGTATGCGTACTTTTCCCCTAGCCCGTTCTAGTTATTCGTTTCGAGCAACAGAACTGCGAAAATGTTGAGTTTCTCAAGCGTTGCTTACCTCCAAACTGTCATATCTCGCGAACGGATTGACCAATCCGCAAAATTTCTGTTGCATCTGAAGGTAGAAACTCGCCCGATTACAACGGTATGCGTACTTTTCCTCTAGGCCGTTCTAGTTATTCGTTTCGAGCATCAGAACTGCGAAAATTTTGAGTTTCTCAAGCGTTTCGTACCTCCAAACTGCCATATCTCGCGAACGGATTGACCAATCCGCAAAATTTCTGATGCATCTGAAAGTAGAAACTCGCCCGATTACAACGGTATGCGTACGTTTCCCCTAGGCCGTTCTGGTTATTCGTTTCGAGCATCAGAACTGTGAAAATTTTGAGTTTCTCAACCGTTTCTTACCTCCGAACTGCCATATCTCGCGAACGGATTGACCAATCCACAAAATTTCTGTTGCATCTGAAAGTAGAAACTCGCCCGATTACAACGGTGTGCGAACTTTTCCCCTAGGCCGTTCTAGTTATGTTTGTCGAGCATCAGAACTGCGAAAATTTTGAGTTTCTCGAGCGTTTCTTACCTCCAAACTGCCATATCTCGCGAACGGATTGACCAATCCGCAAAATTTCTGTTGCATCTGAAAGTAGAAACTCGCCCGATTACAACTGTATGCGTACTTTTCCCCTAGGCCGTTCTAGTTATGCTTGTCGAGCATCAGAACTGCGAAAATTTTGAGTTTCTCAAGCGTTTCTTACCTCCAACCTGCCATATCTCGCGAACGGATTTTCCAATCCGCAAAATTTCTGTTGCATCTGAAAGTAGAAACTCGCCCAATTGAAACGGTATGTTTGCTTTTCTCCTGGGCCATTCTTGTTATTCGTTTCGAGCATCAGAACTGTTCAAATTTTGAGTTTCTCAACCGTTTCTTACCTCCAAACTGCCATATATCGCGAACGGATTGACCAATCCGTAATATTTCTGTTGCATCTGAAAGTAGAAACTCGCCCGATTACAAAGGTATGCGTACTTTTCCCCTAGGCCGTTCTAGTTATGCTTGTCGAGCATCAGAACTGCGAAAATTTTGAGTTTCTCAAGCGTTTCTTACTTCCAAACTGCCATATCTCGCGAACGGTTTGACGAATCCGCAAAATTTCTGTTGCATCTGAAAGTAGAAACTCGCCCGATTACAACTGTATGCGTACTTTTCCCCTAGCCCGTTCTAGTTATTCGTTTCGAGCAACAGAACTGCGAAAATTTTGAGTTTCTCAAGCGTTTCTTACATCCAAACTGCCATATGTCGCGAACGGATTGACCAATCCGCAAAATTTCTGTTGCATCTGAAAGTAGAAACTAGCCCGATTACAACGGTGTGCGTACTTTTCCCTTAGGCCGTTCTAGTGATACGTTTCGAGCATCAGAACTGCGAAAATTTTGAGTTTCTCAAGCGTTTCTTACCTCCAAACTGCCATATCTCGCGAACGGATTGACCAATCCGCAAAATTTCTGTTGCATCTGAAAGTAGAAACTCGCCCGATTACAACGGTATGCGTACTTTTCCCCTAGCCCGTTCTAGTTATTCGTTTCGAGCAACAGAACTGCGAAAATTTTGAGTTTCTCAAGCGTTGCTTACCTCCAAACTGTCATATCTCGCGAACGGATTGACCAATCCGCAAAATTTCTGTTGCATCTGAAAGAATAAACTCGCCCGATTACAACGGTGTGCGTACTTTTCCCCTAGGCCGTTCTAGTTATGCTTGTCGAGCATCAGAACTGCGAAAATTTTGAGTTTCTCGAGCGTTTCTTACCTCCAAACTGCCATATCTCGCGAACGGATTGACCAATCCGCAAAATTTCTGTTGCATCTGAAAGTAGAAACTCGCCCGAATACAACACTATGCGTACTTTCCCCCTAGGCCGTTCTGGTTATTCGTTTCGAGCATCAGAACTGTGAAAATTTTGAGTTTCTCAACCGTTTCTTACCTCCGAACTGCCATATCTCGCGAACGGATTGACCAATCCGCAAAATTTCTGTTGCATCTGAAAGTAGAAACTCGCCCGATTACAACGGTGTGCGTACTTTTCCCTTAGGCCGTTTTAGTGATTCGTTTCGAGCATCAGAACTGCGAAAATTTTGAGTTTCTCAAGCGTTTCTTACATCCAAACTGCCATATCTCGCGAACGGATTGACCAATCCGCAAAATTTCTGTTGCATCTGAAAGTAGAAACTCGCCCGATTACAACGGTATGCGTACTTCTCCCCTAGCCCGTTCTAGTTATTCGTTTCGAGCAACAGAACTGCGAAAATTTTGAGTTTCTCAAGCGTTGCTTACCTCCAAACTGTCATATCTCGCGAACGGATTGACCAATCCGCAAAATTTCTGTTGCATCTGAAAGTATAAACTCTCCCGATTACAACGGTGTGCGTACTTTTCCCCTAGGCCGTTCTAGTTATGCTTGTCGAGCATCAGAACTGCGAAAATTTTGAGTTTCTCGAGCGTTTCTTACCTCCAAACTGCCATATCTCGCGAACGGATTGACCAATCCGCAAAATTTCTGTTGCATCTGAAAGTAGAAACTCGCCCGAATACAACACTATGCGTACTTTCCCCCTAGGCCGTTCTAGTTATTCGTTTCGAGCATCAGAACTGCGAAAATTTTGAGTTTCTCAAGCGTTTCTTACTTCCAAACTGCCATATCTCGCGAACGGATTGACCAATCCGCAAAATTTCTGTTGCATCTGAAGGTAGAAACTCGCCCGATTACAACGGTATGCGTACTTTTCCCCTTGGCCGTTCTAGTTATTCGTTTCGAGCATCAGAACTGCGAAAATTTTGAGTTTCTCAAGCGTTTCTCACCTACAAACTACCACATCTCGCGAACGGATTGTCCAATCCGCAAAATTTCTGATGCATCTGAAAGTAGAAACTCGCCCGATTACAACGGTGTACGTACTTTTCCCCTAGGCCGTTCTTGTTATTCGTTTCGAGCATCAGAACCGCGAAAATTTTGAGTTTCTCAAGCGTTTCTTACCTCCAAACTGCCATATCTCGCGAACGGATTGACCAATCCGCAAAATTTCTGTTGCATCTGAAAGTAGATACTCGCCCGATTACAACGGTATGAGTACTTTTCCCCTAGGCCGTTCTAGTTATTCGTTTCTAGCATCAGAAATGTGAAAATTTTGAGTTTCTCAAGCGTTTCTTACCTCCAAACTGCCATATCTCGCGAACGGATAGACCAATCCGCAAAATTTCTGTTGCATCTGAAAGTAGAAACTCGCCCAATTGAAACGGTATGTGTGCTTTTCTCCTGGGCCATTCTAGTTATTCGTTTCGAGCATCAGAACTGTGCAAATTTTGAGTTTCTCAACCGTTTCTTACCTCCAAACTGCCATATCTCGCGAACGGATTTTTCAATCCGCAAAATTTCTGTTGCATCTGAAAGTAGAAACTCGTCCGATTACAACGGTATGCGTACTTTTCGCCTAGGCCGTTCTAGTTATTCGTTTCGAGCATCAGAACTGTGAAAATTTTTAGTTTCTCAAGCGTTTCTTACTTCCAAACTGCCATATCTCGCGAACGGATTGACCAATCCGCAATATTTCTGTTGCATCTGAACGTAGAAACTCGCCCGATTACAACGGTATGCGTACTTTTCCCCTAGGCCGTTCTAGTTATGCTTGTCGAGCATCAGAACTGCGAAAATTTTGAGTTTCTCCAGCGTTTCTTACCTCCAAACTGCCAAATCTCGCGAACGGTTTGACGAATCCGCAAAATTTCTGTTGCATCTGAAAGTAGATACTCGCCCGATTACAACGGTATGAGTACTTTTCCCCTAGGCCGTTCTAGTTATTCGTTTCTAGCATCAGAAATGTGAAAATTTTGAGTTTCTAAAGCGTTTCTTACCTCCAAACTGCCATATCTCGCGAACGGATAGACCAATCCGCAAAATTTCTGTTGCACCTGAAAGTAGAAACTCGCCCAATTGAAACGGTATGTGTGCTTTTCTCCTGGGCCATTCTTGTTATTCGTTTCGAGCATCAGAACTGTGCAAATTTTGAGTTTCTCAACCGTTTCTTACCTCCAAACTGCCATATCTCGCGAACGGATTGACCAATCCGCAAAATTTCTGTTGCATCTGAAGGTAGAAACTCGCCCGATTACAACGGTATGCGTACTTTTCCCCTTGGCCGTTCTAGTTATTCGTTTCGAGCATCAGAACTGCGAAAATTTTGAGTTTCTCAAGCGTTTCTCACCTACAAACTACCACATCTCGCGAACGGATTGTCCAATCCGCAAAATTTCTGATGCATCTGAAAGTAGAAACTCGCCCGATTACAACGGTGTACGTACTTTTCCCCTAGGCCGTTCTTGTTATTCGTTTCGAGCACCAGAACCGCGAAAATTTTGAGTTTCTCAAGCGTTTCTTACTTCCAAACTGCCATATCTCGCGAACGGATTGACCAATCCGCAAAATTTCTGTTGCATCTGAAAGTAGATACTCGCCCGATTACAACGGTATGAGTACTCTTCCCCTAGGCCGTTCTAGTTATTCGTTTCTAGCATCAGAAATGTGAAAATTTTGAGTTTCTCAAGCGTTTCTTACCTCCAAACTGCCATATCTCGCGAACGGATAGACCAATCCGCAAAATTTCTGTTGCATCTGAAAGTAGAAACTCGCCCAATTGAAACGGTATGTGTGCTTTTCTCCTGGGCCATTCTAGTTATTCGTTTCGAGCATCAGAACTGTGCAAATTTTGAGTTTCTCAACCGTTTCTTACCTCCAAACTGCCATATCTCGCGAACGGATTTTCCAATCCGCGAAATTTCTGTTGCATCTGAAAGTAGAAACTCGTCCGATTACAACGGTATGCGTACTTTTCCCCTAGGCCGTTCTAGTTATTCGTTTCGAGCATCAGAACTGTGAAAATTTTTAGTTTCTCAAGCGTTTCTTACTTCCAAACTGCCATATCTCGCGAACGGATTGACCAATCCGCAATATTTCTGTTGCATCTGAACGTAGAAACTCGCCCGATTACAACGGTATGCCTACTTTTCCCCTAGGCCGTTCTAGTTATGCTTGTCGAGCATCAGAACTGCGAAAATTTTGAGTTTCTCAAGCGTTTCTTACCTCCAAACTGCCATATCTCGCGAACGGTTTGACGAATCCGCAAAATTTCTGTTGCATCTGAAAGTAGAAACTCGCCCGATTACAACTGTATGCGTACTTTTCCCCTAGCCCGTTCTAGTTATTCGTTTCGAGCAACAGAACTGCGAAAATTTTGAGTTTCTCAAGCGTTTCTTACATCCAAACTGCCATATCTCGCGAACGGATTGACCAATCCGCAAAATTTCTGTTGCATCTGAAAGTATAAACTCGCCCGATTACAACGGTGTGCGTACTTTTCCCCTAGGCCGTTCTAGTTATGCTTGTCGAGCATCAGAACTGCGAAAATTTTGAGTTTCTCGAGCGTTTCTTACCTCCAAACTGCCATATCTCGCGAACGGATTGACCAATCCGCAAAATTTCTGTTGCATCTGAAAGTAGAAACTCGCCCGATTACAACACTATGCGTACTTTTCCCCTAGGCCGTTCTAGTTATTCGTTTCGAGCATCAGAACTGTGAAAATTTTTAGTTTCTCAAGCGTTTTTTTCTTCCAAACTGCCATATCTCGCGAACGGATTGACCAATCCGCAATATTGCTGTTGCATCTGAAAGTAGAAACTCGCCCGATTACAACGGTATGCGTACTTTTCCCCTAGGTCGTTCTAGTTATGCTTGTCGAGCATCAGAACTGCGAAAATTTTGAGTTTCTCAAGCGTTTCTTACCTCCAAACTGCCATATCTCGCGAACGGTTTGACGAATCCGCAAAATTTCTCTTGCATCTGAAAGTAGAAACTCGCCCGATTACAACTGTATGCGTACTTTTCCCCTAGCCCGTTCTAGTTATTCGTTTCGAGCAACAGAACTGCGAAAATTTTGAGTTTCTCAAGCGTTTCTTACATCCAAACTGCCATATCTCGCGAAAGGATTGACCAATCCGCAAAATTTCTGTTGCATCTGAAAGTAGAAACTCGCCCGATTACAACGGTATGCGTACTATTCCCCTAGGCCGTTCTAGTGATTCGTTTCGAGCATCAGAACTGCGAAAATTTTGAGTTTCTCAAGCGTTTCTTACATCCAAACTGCCATATCTCGCGAACGGATTGACCAATCCGCGAAATTTCTGTTGCATCTGAAAGAAGAAACTCGTCCGATTACAACGGTATTCGTACTTTTCCCCTAGCCCGTTCTAGTTATTCGTTTCGAGCATCAGAACTGTGAAAATTTTTAGTTTCTCAAGCGTTTCTTACTTCCAAACTGCCATATCTCGCGAACGGATTGACCAATCCGCAATATTTCTGTTGCATCTGAACGTAGAAACTCGCCCGATTACAACGGTATGCGTACTTTTCCCCTAGGCCGTTCTAGTTATTCGTTTCGAGCATCAGAACTGTGAAAATTTTTAGTTTCTCAAGCGTTTCTTACTTCCAAACTGCCATATCTCGCGAACGGATTGACCAATCCGCAATATTTCTGTTGCATCTGAACGTAGAAACTCGCCCGATTACAACGGTATGCGTACTTTTCCCCTAGGCCGTTCTAGTTATGCTTGTCGAGCATCAGAACTGCGAAAATTTTGAGTTTCTCAAGCGTTTCTTACCTCCAAACTGCCATATCTCGCGAACGGTTTGACGAATCCGCAAAATTTCTGTTGCATCTGAAAGTAGAAACTCGCCCGATTACAACTGTATGCGTACTTTTCCCCTAGCCCGTTCTAGTTATTCGTTTCGAGCAACAGAACTGCGAAAATTTTGAGTTTCTCAAGCGTTTCTTACATCCAAACTGCCATATCTCGCGAACGGATTGACCAATCCGCAAAATTTCTGTTGCATCTGAAAGTATAAACTCGCCCGATTACAACGGTGTGCGTACTTTTCCCCTAGGCCGTTCTAGTTATGCTTGTCGAGCATCAGAACTGCGAAAATTTTGAGTTTCTCGAGCGTTTCTTACCTCCAAACTGCCATATCTCGCGAACGGATTGACCAATCCGCAAAATTTCTGTTGCATCTGAAAGTAGAAACTCGCCCGATTACAACACTATGCGTACTTTTCCCCTAGGCCGTTCTAGTTATTCGTTTCGAGCATCAGAACTGTGAAAATTTTTAGTTTCTCAAGCGTTTTTTTCTTCCAAACTGCCATATCTCGCGAACGGATTGACCAATCCGCAATATTTCTGTTGCATCTGAAAGTAGAAACTCGCCCGATTACAACGGTATGCGTACTTTTCCCCTAGGTCGTTCTAGTTATGCTTGTCGAGCATCAGAACTGCGAAAATTTTGAGTTTCTCAAGCGTTTCTTACCTCCAAACTGCCATATCTCGCGAACGGTTTGACGAATCCGCAAAATTTCTCTTGCATCTGAAAGTAGAAACTCGCCCGATTACAACTGTATGCGTACTTTTCCCCTAGCCCGTTCTAGTTATTCGTTTCGAGCAACAGAACTGCGAAAATTTTGAGTTTCTCAAGCGTTTCTTACATCCAAACTGCCATATCTCGCGAAAGGATTGACCAATCCGCAAAATTTCTGTTGCATCTGAAAGTAGAAACTCGCCCGATTACAACGGTATGCGTACTATTCCCCTAGGCCGTTCTAGTGATTCGTTTCGAGCATCAGAACTGCGAAAATTTTGAGTTTCTCAAGCGTTTCTTACCTCCAAACTGCCATATCTCGCGAACGGTTTGACGAATCCGCAAAATTTCTGTTGCATCTGAAAGTAGAAACTCGCCCGATTACAACTGTATGCGTACTTTTCCCCTAGCCCGTTCTAGTTATTCGTTTCGAGCAACAGAACTGCGAAAATTTTGAGTTTCTCAAGCGTTTCTTACATCCAAACTGCCATATCTCGCGAACGGATTGACCAATCCGCAAAATTTCTGTTGCATCTGAAAGTATAAACTCGCCCGATTACAACGGTGTGCGTACTTTTCCCCTAGGCCGTTCTAGTTATGCTTGTCGAGCATCAGAACTGCGAAAATTTTGAGTTTCTCGAGCGTTTCTTACCTCCAAACTGCCATATCTCGCGAACGGATTGACCAATCCGCAAAATTTCTGTTGCATCTGAAAGTAGAAACTCGCCCGATTACAACACTATGCGTACTTTTCCCCTAGGCCGTTCTAGTTATTCGTTTCGAGCATCAGAACTGTGAAAATTTTTAGTTTCTCAAGCGTTTTTTTCTTCCAAACTGCCATATCTCGCGAACGGATTGACCAATCCGCAATATTTCTGTTGCATCTGGAAGTAGAAACTCGTCCGATTACAACGGTATGCGTACTTTTCCCCTAGGTCGTTCTAGTTATGCTTGTCGAGCATCAGAACTGCGAAAATTTTGAGTTTCTCAAGCGTTTCTTACCTCCAAACTGCCATATCTCGCGAACGGTTTGACGAATCCGCAAAATTTCTCTTGCATCTGAAAGTAGAAACTCGCCCGATTACAACTGTATGCGTACTTTTCCCCTAGCCCGTTCTAGTTATTCGTTTCGAGCAACAGAACTGCGAAAATTTTGAGTTTCTCAAGCGTTTCTTACATCCAAACTGCCATATCTCGCGAAAGGATTGACCAATCCGCAAAATTTCTGTTGCATCTGAAAGTAGAAACTCGCCCGATTACAACGGTATGCGTACTATTCCCCTAGGCCGTTCTAGTGATTCGTTTCGAGCATCAGAACTGCGAAAATTTTGAGTTTCTCAAGCGTTTCTTACATCCAAACTGCCATATCTCGCGAACGGATTGACCAATCCGCGAAATTTCTGTTGCATCTGAAAGTAGAAACTCGTCCGATTACAACGGTATTCGTACTTTTCCCCTAGCCCGTTCTAGTTATTCGTTTCGAGCAACAGAACTGCGAAAATTTTGAGTTTCTCAAGCGTTTCTTACTTCCAAACTGCCATATCTCGCGAAAGGATTGACCAATCCGCAAAATTTCTGTTGCATCTGAAGGTAGAAACTCGCCCGATTACAACGGTATGCGTACTTTTCCCCTAGGCCGTTCTAGTTATTCGTTTCGAGCATCAGAACTGCGAAAATTTTGAGTTCCTCAAGCGTTTCGTACCTCCAAACTGCCATATCTCGCGAACGGATTGACCAATCCGCAAAATTTCTGATGCATCTGAAAGTAGAAACTCGCCCGATTACAACGGTATGCGTAGGTTTCCCCTAGGCCGTTCTGGTTATTCGTTTCGAGCATCAGAACTGTGAAAATTTTGAGTTTCTCAACCGTTTCTTACATCCGAACTGCCATATCTCGCGAACGGATTGACCAATCCGCAAAATTTCTGTTGCATCTGAAAGTAGAAACTCGCCCGATTACAACGGTGTGCGTACTTTTCCCCTAGGCCGTTCTAGTTATGCTTGTCGAGCATCAGAACTGCGAAAATTTTGAGTTTCTCGAGCGTTTCTTACCTCCAAACTGCCATATCTCGCGAACGGATTGACCAATCCGCAAAATTTCTGTTGCATCTGAAAGTAGAAACTCGCCCGATTACAACGGTGTGCGTACTTTTCCCCTAGGCCGTTCTAGTTATGCTTGTCGAGCATCAGAACTGCGAAAATTTTGAGTTTCTCGAGCGTTTCTTACCTCCAAACTGCCATATCTCGCGAACGGATTGACCAATCCGCAAAATTTCTGTTGCATCTGAAAGTAGAAACTCGCCCGATTACAACGGTGTGCGTACTTTTCCCCTAGGCCGTTCTAGTTATGCTTGTCGAGCATCAGAACTGCGAAAATTTTGAGTTTCTCGAGCGTTTCTTACCTCCAAACTGCCATATCTCGCGAACGGATTGACCAATCCGCAAAATTTCTGTTGCATCTGAAAGTAGAAACTCGCCCGATTACAACGGTGTGCGTACTTTTCCCCTAGGCCGTTCTAGTTATGCTTGTCGAGCATCAGAACTGCGAAAATTTTGAGTTTCTCGAGCGTTTCTTACCTCCAAACTGCCATATCTCGCGAACGGATTGACCAATCCGCAAAATTTCTGTTGCATCTGAAGGTAGAAACTCGCCCGATTACAACGGTATGCGTACTTTTCCCCTAGGCCGTTCTAGTTATTCGTTTCGAGCATCAGAACTGCGAAAATTTTGAGCTTCTCGAGCGTTTCTTACCTCCAAACTGCCATATCTCGCGAACGGATTGACCAATCCGCAAAATTTCTGTTGCATCTGAAAGTAGAAACTCGCCCGATTACAACTGTATGCGTACTTTTCCCCTAGGCCGTTCTAGTTATTCGTTTCGAGCATCAGAACTGCGAAAATTTTGAGTTTCTCAAGCGTTTCTTACTTCCAAACTGCCATATCTCGCGATCGGATTGACCAATCCGCAAAATTTCTGTTGCATCTGAAGGTAGAAACTCGCCCGATTACAACGGTATGCGTACTTTTCCCCTAGGCCGTTCTATTTATTCGTTTCGAGCATCAGAACTGCGAAAATTTTGAGTTTCTCAAACGTTTCTTACTTCCAAACTGCCATATCTCGCGAAAGGATTGACCAATCCGCAAAATTTCTGTTGCATCTGAAAGTAGAAACTCGCCCGATTACAACGGTATGCGTAGGTTTCCCCTAGGCCGTTCTGGTTATTCGTTTCGAGCATCAGAACTGTGAAAATTTTGAGTTTCTCAACCGTTTCTTACCTCCAAACTGCCATATCTCGCGTACGGATTGACCAATCCGCAAAATTTCTGATGCATCTGAAAGTAGAAACTCGCCCGATTACAACGGTATGCGTAGGTTTCCCCTAGGCCGTTCTGGTTATTCGTTTCGAGCATCAGAACTGTGAAAATTTTGAGTTTCTCAACCGTTTCTTACATCCGAAATGCCATATCTCGCGAACGGATTGACCAATCCGCAAAATTTCTGTTGCATCTGAAAGTAGAAACTCGCCCGATTACAACGGTGTGCGTACTTTTCCCCTAGGCCGTTCTAGTTATGCTTGTCGAGCATCAGAACTGCGAAAATTTTGAGTTTCTCGAGCGTTTCTTACCTCCAAACTGCCATATCTCGCGAACGGATTGACCAATCCGCAAAATTTCTGTTGCATCTGAAAGTAGAAACTCGCCCGATTACAACGGTGTGCGTACTTTTCCCCTAGGCCGTTATAGTTATGCTTGTCGAGCATCAGAACTGCGAATATTTTGAGTTTCTCGAGCGTTTCTTACCTCCAAACTGCCATATCTCGCGAACGGATTGACCAATCCGCAAAATTTCTGTTGCATCTGAAAGTAGAAACTCGCCCGATTACAACTGTATGCGTACTTTTCCCCTAGGCCGTTCTAGTTATTCGTTTCGAGCATCAGAACTGCGAAAATTTTGAGTTTCTCAAGCGTTTCTTACTTCCAAACTGCCATATCTCGCGAACGGATTGACCAATCCGCAAAATTTCTGTTGCATCTGAAGGTAGAAACTCGCCCGATTACAACGGTATGCGTACTTTTCCCCTAGGCCGTTCTATTTATTCGTTTCGAGCATCAGAACTGCGAAAATTTTGAGTTTCTCAAACGTTTCTTACTTCCAAACTGCCATATCTCGCGAAAGGATTGACCAATCCGCAAAATTTCTGTTGCATCTGAAGGTCGAAACTCGCCCGATTACAACGGTATGCGTACTTTTCCCCTAGGCCGTTCTAGTTATTCGTTTCGAGCATCAGAACTGCGAAAATTTTGAGTTTCTCAAGCGTTTCTTACCTCCAAACTGCCATACCTCGCGAACGGATTGACCAATCCGCAAAATTTCTGTTGCATCTGAAAGTAGAAACTCGCCCGATTACAACACTATGCGTACTTTTCCCCTAGGCCGTTCTAGTTATTCGTTTCGAGCATCAGAACTGCGAAAATTTTGAGTTTCTCAAGCGTTTCTTACCTCCAAACTGCCATATCTCGCGAACGGATTGACCAATCCGCAAAATTTCTGATGCATCTGAAAGTAGAAACTCGCCCGATTACAACGGTATGCGTAGGTTTCCCCTAGGCCGTTCTGGTTATTCGTTTCGAGCATCAGAACTGTGAAAATTTTGAGTTTCTCAACCGTTTCTTACATCCGAACTGCCATATCTCGCGAACGGATTGACCAATCCGCAAAATTTCTGTTGCATCTGAAAGTAGAAACTCGCCCGATTACAACGGTGTGCGTACTTTTCCCCTAGGCCGTTCTAGTTATGCTTGTCGAGCATCAGAACTGCGAAAATTTTGAGTTTCTCGAGCGTTTCTTACCTCCAAACTGCCATATCTCGCGAACGGATTGACCAATCCGCAAAATTTCTGTTGCATCTGAAAGTAGAAACTCGCCCGATTACAACGGTGTGCGTACTTTTCCCCTAGGCCGTTCTAGTTATGCTTGTCGAGCATCAGAACTGCGAAAATTTTGAGTTTCTCGAGCGTTTCTTACCTCCAAACTGCCATATCTCGCGAACGGATTGACCAATCCGCAAAATTTCTGTTGCATCTGAAAGTAGAAACTCGCCCGATTACAACGGTGTGCGTACTTTTCCCCTAGGCCGTTCTAGTTATGCTTGTCGAGCATCAGAACTGCGAAAATTTTGAGTTTCTCGAGCGTTTCTTACCTCCAAACTGCCATATCTCGCGAACGGATTGACCAATCCGCAAAATTTCTGTTGCATCTGAAAGTAGAAACTCGCCCGATTACAACGGTGTGCGTACTTTTCCCCTAGGCCGTTCTAGTTATGCTTGTCGAGCATCAGAACTGCGAAAATTTTGAGTTTCTCGAGCGTTTCTTACCTCCAAACTGCCATATCTCGCGAACGGATTGACCAATCCGCAAAATTTCTGTTGCATCTGAAGGTAGAAACTCGCCCGATTACAACGGTATGCGTACTTTTCCCCTAGGCCGTTCTAGTTATTCGTTTCGAGCATCAGAACTGCGAAAATTTTGAGCTTCTCGAGCGTTTCTTACCTCCAAACTGCCATATCTCGCGAACGGATTGACCAATCCGCAAAATTTCTGTTGCATCTGAAAGTAGAAACTCGCCCGATTACAACTGTATGCGTACTTTTCCCCTAGGCCGTTCTAGTTATTCGTTTCGAGCATCAGAACTGCGAAAATTTTGAGTTTCTCAAGCGTTTCTTACTTCCAAACTGCCATATCTCGCGATCGGATTGACCAATCCGCAAAATTTCTGTTGCATCTGAAGGTAGAAACTCGCCCGATTACAACGGTATGCGTACTTTTCCCCTAGGCCGTTCTATTTATTCGTTTCGAGCATCAGAACTGCGAAAATTTTGAGTTTCTCAAACGTTTCTTACTTCCAAACTGCCATATCTCGCGAAAGGATTGACCAATCCGCAAAATTTCTGTTGCATCTGAAAGTAGAAACTCGCCCGATTACAACGGTATGCGTAGGTTTCCCCTAGGCCGTTCTGGTTATTCGTTTCGAGCATCAGAACTGTGAAAATTTTGAGTTTCTCAACCGTTTCTTACCTCCAAACTGCCATATCTCGCGTACGGATTGACCAATCCGCAAAATTTCTGATGCATCTGAAAGTAGAAACTCGCCCGATTACAACGGTATGCGTAGGTTTCCCCTAGGCCGTTCTGGTTATTCGTTTCGAGCATCAGAACTGTGAAAATTTTGAGTTTCTCAACCGTTTCTTACATCCGAAATGCCATATCTCGCGAACGGATTGACCAATCCGCAAAATTTCTGTTGCATCTGAAAGTAGAAACTCGCCCGATTACAACGGTGTGCGTACTTTTCCCCTAGGCCGTTCTAGTTATGCTTGTCGAGCATCAGAACTGCGAAAATTTTGAGTTTCTCGAGCGTTTCTTACCTCCAAACTGCCATATCTCGCGAACGGATTGACCAATCCGCAAAATTTCTGTTGCATCTGAAAGTAGAAACTCGCCCGATTACAACGGTGTGCGTACTTTTCCCCTAGGCCGTTATAGTTATGCTTGTCGAGCATCAGAACTGCGAATATTTTGAGTTTCTCGAGCGTTTCTTACCTCCAAACTGCCATATCTCGCGAACGGATTGACCAATCCGCAAAATTTCTGTTGCATCTGAAAGTAGAAACTCGCCCGATTACAACTGTATGCGTACTTTTCCCCTAGGCCGTTCTAGTTATTCGTTTCGAGCATCAGAACTGCGAAAATTTTGAGTTTCTCAAGCGTTTCTTACTTCCAAACTGCCATATCTCGCGAACGGATTGACCAATCCGCAAAATTTCTGTTGCATCTGAAGGTAGAAACTCGCCCGATTACAACGGTATGCGTACTTTTCCCCTAGGCCGTTCTATTTATTCGTTTCGAGCATCAGAACTGCGAAAATTTTGAGTTTCTCAAACGTTTCTTACTTCCAAACTGCCATATCTCGCGAAAGGATTGACCAATCCGCAAAATTTCTGTTGCATCTGAAGGTCGAAACTCGCCCGATTACAACGGTATGCGTACTTTTCCCCTAGGCCGTTCTAGTTATTCGTTTCGAGCATCAGAACTGCGAAAATTTTGAGTTTCTCAAGCGTTTCTTACCTCCAAACTGCCATACCTCGCGAACGGATTGACCAATCCGCAAAATTTCTGTTGCATCTGAAAGTAGAAACTCGCCCGATTACAACACTATGCGTACTTTTCCCCTAGGCCGTTCTAGTTATTCGTTTCGAGCATCAGAACTGCGAAAATTTTGAGTTTCTCAACCGTTTCTTACCTCCAAACTGCCATATCTCGCGAACGGATTGACCAATCCGCAAAATTTCTGATGCATCTGAAAGTAGAAACTCGCCCGATTACAACGGTATGCGTAGGTTTCCCCTAGGCCGTTCTGGTTATTCGTTTCGAGCATCAGAACTGTGAAAATTTTGAGTTTCTCAACCGTTTCTTACCTCCGAACTGCCATATCTCGCGAACGGATTGACCAATCCGCAAAATTGCTGTTGCATCTGAAAGTAGAAACTCGCCCGATTACAACGGTGTGCGTACTTTTCCCCTAGGCCGTTCTAGTTATGCTTGTCGAGCATCAGAACTGCGAAAATTTTGAGTTTCTCGAGCGTTTCTTACCTCCAAACTGCCATATCTCGCGAACGGATTGACCAATCCGCAAAATTTCTGTTGCATCTGAAAGTAGAAACTCGCCCGATTACAACTGTATGCGTACTTTTCCCCTAGGCCGTTCTAGTTATGCTTGTCGAGCATCAGAACTGCGAAAATTTTGAGTTTCTCAAGCGTTTCTTACCTCCAAACTGCCATATCTCGCGAACGGATTGACCAATCCGCAAAATTTCTGTTGCATCTGAAAGAATAAACACGCCCGATTACAACGGTATGCGTACTTTTCCCCTAGGCCGTTCTATTTATTCGTTTCGAGCATCAGAACTGCGAAAATTTTGAGTTTCTCAAGCGTTTCTTACTTCCAAACTGCCATATCTCGCGAAAGGATTGACCAATCCGCAAAATTTCTGTTGCATCTGAAGGTCGAAACTCGCCCGATTACAACGGTATGCGTACTTTTCCCCTAGGCCGTTCTAGTTATTCGTTTCGAGCATCAGAACAGCGAAAATTTTGAGTTTCTCAAGCGTTTCTTACCTCCAAACTGCCATACCTCGCGAACGGATTGACCAATCCGCAAAATTTCTGTTGCATCTGAAAGTAGAAACTCGCCCGATTACAACACTATGCGTACTTTTCCCCTAGGCCGTTCTAGTTATTCGTTTCGAGCATCAGAACTGCGAAAATTTTGAGTTTGTCAAGCGTTTCTTACATCCAAACTGCCATATCTCGCGAACGGATTGACCAATCCGCAAAATTTCTGTTGCATCTGAAGGTAGAAACTCGCCCGATTACAATGGTATGCGTACTTTTCCCCTAGCCCGTTCTAGTTATTCGTTTCGAGCAACAGAACTGCGAAAATTTTGAGTTTCTCAAGCGTTGCTTACCTCCAAACTGCCATATCTCGCGAACGGATTGACCAATCCGCAAAATTTCTGTTGCATCTGAAAGTAGAAACTCGCCCGATTACAACGGTGTGCGTACTTTTCCCCTAGGCCGTTCTAGTTATGCTTGTCGAGCATCAGAACTGCGAAAATTTTGAGTTTCTCGAGCGTTTCTTACCTCCAAACTGCCATATCTCGCGAACGGATTGACCAATCCGCAAAATTTCTGTTGCATCTGAAAGTAGAAACTCGCCCGATTACAATGGTATGCGTACTTTTCCCCTAGCCCGTTCTAGTTATTCGTTTCGAGCAACAGAACTGCGAAAATTTTGAGTTTCTCAAGCGTTGCTTACCTCCAAACTGCCATATCTCGCGAACGGATTGACCAATCCGCAAAATTTCTGTTGCATCTCAAAGAATAAACTCGCCCGATTACAACGGTATGGGTACTTTTCCCCTAGGCCGTTCTAGTTATTCGTTTCGAGCATCAGAACTGCGAAAATTTTGAGTTTCTCAAGCGTTTCTCACGTACAAACTGCCACATCTCGCGAACGGATTGTCCAATCCGCAAAATTTCTGATGCATCTGAAAGTAGAAACTCGCCCGATTACAACAGTATGCGTACTTTTCCCCTAGTCCGTTCTAGTTATTCGTTTCGAGCATCAGAACTGCGAAAATTTTGAGTTTCTCAAGCGTTTCTTACCTCCAAACTGCCATATCTCGCGAACGGATTGACCAATCCGCAAAATTTCTGTTGCATCTGAAAGTAGAAACTCGCCCGATTACAACGGTATGCGTACTTTTCCCCTAGTCCGTTCTAGTTATTCGTTTCGAGCATCAGAACTGCGAAAATTTTGAGTTTCTCGAGCGTTTCTTACCTCCAAACTGCCATATCACGCGAACGGATTGACCAATCCACAAAATTTCTGATGCATCTGAAAGTAGAAACTCGCCCGATTACAACACTATGCGTACTTTTCCCCAAGGCCGTTCTTGTTATTCGTTTCGAGCAACAGAACTGCGAAAATTTTGAGTTTCTCAAGCGTTGCTTACCTCCAAACTGCCATATCTCGCGAACGGATTGACCAATCCGCAAAATTTCTGTTGCATCTGAAAGTAGAAACTCGCCCGATTACAACGGCACGCGTACTTTTCCCCTAGTCCGTTCTAGTTATTCGTTTCGAGCATCAGAACTGCGAAAATTTTGAGTTTCTCAAGCGTTTCTTACCTCCAAACTGCCATATCTCGCGAACGGATTGACCAATCCGCAAAATTTCTGATGCATCTGAAAGTAGAAACTCGCCCGATTACAACGGTATGCGTACTTTTCCCCTAGGCCGTTCTAGTTATTCGTTTCGAGCATCAGAACTGCGAAAATGTTGAGTTTCTCAAGCGTTTCTTACCTACAAACTGCCATATCTCGCGAACGGATTGACCAATCCGCAAAATTTCTGTTGCATCTGAAGGTAGAAACTCGCCCGATCACAACGGTATGCGTACTTTTCCCCTAGGCCGTTCTAGTTATTCGTTTCAAGCATCAGAACTGCGAAAATTTTGAGTTTCTCAAGCGTTTCTCACCTACAAACTGCCACATCTCGCGAACGGATTGACCAATCCGCAAAATTTCTGTTGCATCTGAAAGTAGAAACTCGCCCGATTACAACGGAATGCGTACTTTTCCCCTAGGCCGTTCTTGTTATTCGTTTCGAGCATCAGAACCGCGAAAATTTTGAGTTTCTCAAGCGTTTCTTACCTCCAAACTGCCATATCTCGCGAACGGATTGACCAATCCGCAAAATTTCTGTTGCATCTCAAAGAATAAACTCGCCCGATTACAACGGTATGGGTACTTTTCCCCTAGGCCGTTCTAGTTATTCGTTTCGAGCATCAGAACTGCGAAAATTTTGAGTTTCTCAAGCGTTTCTTACTTCCAAACTGCCATATCTCGCGAAAGGATTGACCAATCCGCAAAATTTCTGTTGCATCTGAAGGTCGAAACTCGCCCGATTACAACGGTATGCGTACTTTTCCCCTAGGCCGTTCTAGATATTAGTTTCGAGCATCAGAACTGCGAAAATTTTGAGTTTCTCAAGCGTTTCTTACCTCCAAACTGCCATATCTCGCGAACGGATTGACCAATCCGCAAAATTTCTGTTGCATCTGAAAGTAGAAACTCGCCCGATTACAACGGTATGCGTACTTTTCCCCTAGGCCGTTCTAGTTATTCGTTTCGAGCATCAGAACTGCGAAAATTTTGAGTTTCTCAAGCGTTTCTCACGTACAAACTGCCACATCTCGCGAACGGATTGTCCAATCCGCAAAATTTCTGATGCATCTGAAAGTAGAAACTCGCCCGATTACAACGGTATGCGTACTTTTCCCCTAGGCCGCCCTAGTTATTCGTTTCGAGCATCAGAACTGCAAAAATTTTGAGTTTCTCAAGCGTTTCTCACCTACAAACTGCCACATCTCGCGAACGGATTGTCCAATCAGCAAAATTTCTGATGCATCTGAAAGTAGAAACCCGCCCGATTACAACTGTATGCGTACTTTTCCCCTAGCCCGTTCTAGTTATTCGTTTCGAGCAACAGAACTGCGAAAATTTTGAGTTTCTCAAGCGTTGCTTACCTCCAAACTGCCATATCTCGTGAACGGATTGACCAATCCGCAAAATTTCTGTTGCATCTGAAAGTAGAAACTCGCCCGATTACAACGGTATGCGTACTTTTCCCCTAGGCCGTTCTAGTTATTCGTTTCGTGCATCAGAACTGCGTAAATTTTGAGTTTCTCAAGCGTTTCTCACCTACAAACTGCCACACCTCGTGAACGGATTGACCAATCCGCAAAATTTCTGTTGCATCTGAAAGTAGAAACTCGCCCGATTACAACGGTGTGCGTACTTTTCCCCTAGGCCGTTCTTGTTATTCGTTTCGAGCATCAGAACCGCGAAAATTTTGAGTTTCTCAAGCGTTTCTTATCTCCAAACTGCCATATCTCGCGAACGGATTGACCAATCCGCAAAATTTCTGTTGCATCTCAAAGAATAAGCTCGCCCGATTACAACGGTATGCGTACTTTTCCCCGAGGCCGTTCTAGTTATTCGTTTCGAGCTTCAGAACTGCGAAAATTTTGAGTTTCTGAAGCGTTTCTTACATCCAAACTGCCATATCTCGCGAAAGGATTGACCAATCCGCAAAATTTCTGTTGCATCTGAAGGTCGAAACGCGCCCGATTACAACGGTATGCGTACATTTCCCCTAGGCCGTTCTAGTTATTCGTTTCGAGCATCAGAACTGCGAAAATGTTGAGTTTCTCAAGCGTTTCTTACCTACAAACTGCCATATCTCGCGAACGGATTGACCAATCCGCAAAATTTCTGTTGCATCTGAAGGTAGAAACTCGCCCGATTACAACGGTATGCGTACTTTTCCCCTAGGCCGTTCTTGTCATTCGTTTCGAGCATCAGAACCGCCAAAATTTTGAGATTCTCAAGCGTTTCTTACCTCCAAACTGCCATATCTCGCGAACGGATTGACCAATCCGCAAAATTTCTGTTGCATCTCAAAGAATAAACTCGCCCGATTACAACGGTATGCGTACTTTTCCCCTAGGCCGCTCTAGTTATTCGTTTCGAGCATCAGAACTGCGAAAATTTTGAGTTTCTGAAGCGTTTCTTACTTCCAAACTTGCATATCTCGCGAAAGGATTGACCAATCCGCAAAATTTCTGTTGCATCTGAAGGTCGAAACTCGCCCGATTACAACGGTATGCGTACTCTTCCCCTAGGCCGTTCTAGTTATTCGTTTCGAGCATCAGAACTGCGAAAATTTTGAGTTTCTCAAGCGTTTCTCACCTACAAACTGCCACATCTCGCGAACGGATTGTCCAATCCGCAAAATTTCTGATGCATCTGAAAGTAGAAACTCGCCCGATTACAACGGTGTGCGTACTTTTCCCCTAGGCCGTTCTTGTTATTCGTTTCGAGCATCAGAACCGCGAAAATTTTGAGTTTCTCAAGCGTTTCTTACATCCAAACTGCCATATCTCGCGAACGGATTGACCAATCCTCAAAATTTCTGTTGCATCTGAAAGTAGAAACTCGACCGATTACAACGGTATGCGTACTTTTCCCCTAGGCCGTTCTAGTTATTCGTTTCGAGCATCAGAACTGCGAAAATTTTGAGTTTCTCAAGCGTTTCTTACATCCAAACTGCCATATCTCGCGAACGGATTGACCATTCCGCAAAATTTCTGTTGCATCTGAAAGTAGCAACTCGCCCGATTACAACGGTGTCCGTACTTTTCCCCTAGGCCGTTCTTGTTATTCGTTTCGAGCATCAGAACCGCGAAAATTTTGTGTTTCTCAAGCGTTTCTTACATCCAAACTGCCACATCTCGCGAACGGATTGACCAATCCGCAAAATTTCTGTTGCATCTGAAAGTAGAAACTCGCCCGATTACAACGGTATGCGTACTTTTCCCCTAGGCCGTTCTAGTTATTCGTTTCGAGCATCAGAACTGCGAAAATTTTGAGTTCCTCAAGCGTTTCTTACATCCAAACTGCCATATCTCGCGAACGGATTGACCAATCCGCAAAATTTCTGTTGCATCTGAAAGTAGAAACTCGCCCGATTACAACGGTGTGCGTACTTTTCCCCTAGGCCGTTCTAGTTATGCTTGTCGAGCATCAGAACTGCGAAAATTTTGAGTTTCTCAAGCGTTTCTTACCTCCAAACTGCCATATCTCGCGAACGGAATGACCAATCCGCAAAATTTCTGTTGCATCTGAAAGTAGAAACTCGCCCGATTACAACGGTGTGCGTACTTTTCCCCTAGGCCGTTCTTGTTATTCGTTTCGAGCATCAGAACCGCGAAAATTTTGTGTTTCTCAAGCGTTTCTTACATCCAAACTGCCACATCTCGCGAACGGATTGACCAATCCGCAAAATTTCTGTTGCATCTGAAAGTAGAAACTCGCCCGACTACAACGGTGTGCGTACTTTTCCGCTAGCCTGTTCTAGTTATTCGTTTCAAGCATCAGAACTGCGTAAATTTTGAGTTTCTCAAGCGTTTCTCACCTACAAACTGCCACATCTCGCGAACGGATTGTCCAATCCGCAAAATTTCTGATGCATCTGAAAGTAGAAACTCGCCCGATTACAACGGTGTGCGTACTTTTCCCCTAGGCCGTTCTTGTTATTCGTTTCGAGCATCAGAACCGCGAAAATTTTGAGTTTCTCAAGCGTTTCTTACATCCAAACTGCCATATCTCGCGAACGGATTGACCAATCCTCAAAATTTCTGTTGCATCTGAAAGTAGAAACCCGCCCGATTACAACGGTATGCGTACTTTTCCCCTAGGCCGTTCTAGTTATTCGTTTCGAGCATCAGAACTGCGAAAATTTTGAGTTTCTCAAGCGTTTCTTACATCCAAACTGCCATATCTCGCGAACGGATTGACCAATCCGCAAAATTCCTGTTGCATCTGAAAGTAGAAACTCGCCCGATTACAACGGTATGCGTACTTTTCCCCTAGCCCGTTCTAGTTATTCGTTTCGAGCAACAGAACTGCGAAAATTTTGAGTTTTTCAAGCATTTCTTACCTCCAAACTGCCATATCTCGCGAAGGGATTGACCAATCCCCAAAATTTCTGTTGCATCTGAAAGTAGAAACTCGCCCGATTACAACGGTATGCGTACTTTTCCCCTAGCCCGTTCTAGTTATTCGTTTCGAGCATCAGAACTGCGAAAATGTTGAGTTTCTCAAGCGTTGCTTACCTCCAAACTGCCATATCTCGCAAACGGATTGACCAATCCGCAAAATTTCTGTTGCATCTGAAAGTAGAAACTCGCCCGATTACAACGGTGTGCGTACTTTTCCCTTAGGCCGTTCTAGTTATGCTTGTCGAGCATCAGAACAGCGAAAATTTTGAGTTTCTCAAGCGTTTCTTACCTCCAAACTGCCATATCTCGCGAACGGAATGACCAATCCGCAAAATTTCTGTTGCATCTGAAAGTAGAAACTCGCCCGATTACAACGGTGTGCGTACTTTTCCCCTAGGCCGTTCTTGTTATTCGTTTCGAGCATCAGAACCGCGAAAATTTTGTGTTTCTCAAGCGTTTCTTACATCCAAACTGCCACATCTCGCGAACGGATTGACCAATCCGCAAAATTTCTGTTGCATCTGAAAGTAAAAACTCGCCCGATTACAACGGTATGCGTACTTTTCCCCTAGGCCGTTCTAGTTATTCGTTTCGAGCATCAGAACTGCGAAAATTTTGAGTTTCTCAAGCGTTTCTTACATCCAAACTGCCATATCTCGCGAACGGATTGACCAATCCGCAAAATTCCTGTTGCATCTGAAAGTAGAAACTCGCCCGATTACAACGGTATGCGTACTTTTCCCCTAGCCCGTTCTAGTTATTCGTTTCGAGCAACAGAACTGCGAAAATTTTGAGTTTTTCAAGCATTTCTTACCTCCAAACTGCCATATCTCGCGAAGGGATTGACCAATCCCCAAAATTTCTGTTGCATCTGAAAGTAGAAACTCGCCCGATTACAACGGTATGCGTACTTTTCCCCTAGCCCGTTCTAGTTATTCGTTTCGAGCATCAGAACTGCGAAAATGTTGAGTTTCTCAAGCGTTGCTTACCTCCAAACTGCCATATCTCGCAAACGGATTGACCAATCCGCAAAATTTCTGTTGCATCTGAAAGTAGAAACTCGCCCGATTACAACGGTGTGCGTACTTTTCCCTTAGGCCGTTCTAGTTATGCTTGTCGAGCATCAGAACAGCGAAAATTTTGAGTTTCTCAAGCGTTTCTTACCTCCAAACTGCCATATCTCGCGAACGGAATGACCAATCCGCAAAATTTCTGTTGCATCTGAAAGTAGAAACTCGCCCGATTACAACGGTGTGCGTACTTTTCCCCTAGGCCGTTCTTGTTATTCGTTTCGAGCATCAGAACCGCGAAAATTTTGTGTTTCTCAAGCGTTTCTTACATCCAAACTGCCACATCTCGCGAACGGATTGACCAATCCGCAAAATTTCTGTTGCATCTGAAAGTAAAAACTCGCCCGATTACAACGGTATGCGTACTTTTCCCCTAGGCCGTTCTAGTTATTCGTTTCGAGCATCAGAACTGCGAAAATTTTGAGTTTCTCGAGCGTTTCTTACCTCCAAACTGCCATATCTCGCGAACGGATTGACCAATCCGCAAAATTTCTGTTGCATCTGAAAGTAGAAACTCGCCCGATTACAACACTATGCGTACTTTTCCCCTAGGCCGTTCTAGTTATTCGTTTCGAGCCTCAGAACTGCGAAAATTTTGAGTTTCTCAAGCGGTTCTTACATCCAAACTGCCATATCTCGCGAACGGATTGACCAATCCGCAAAATTCCTGTTGCATCTGAAAGTAGAAACTCGCCCGATTACAACGGTATG
Source organism: Ptiloglossa arizonensis (assembly GCF_051014685.1). Classification (NCBI taxonomy): domain Eukaryota; kingdom Metazoa; phylum Arthropoda; class Insecta; order Hymenoptera; family Colletidae; genus Ptiloglossa; species Ptiloglossa arizonensis. The sequence goes on along the minus strand of NW_027479227.1, from coordinate 99,157 downwards.
CGTACTTTTCCCCTAGCCCGTTCTAGTTATTCGTTTCGAGCAACAGAACTGCGAAAATTTTGAGTTTTTCAAGCACTTCTTACCTCCAAACTGCCATATCTCGCGAAGGGATTGACCAATCCGCAAAATTTCTGTTGCATCTGAAAGTAGAAACTCGCCCGATTACAACGGTATGCGTACTTTTCCCCTAGCCCGTTCTAGTTATTCGTTTCGAGCATCAGAACTGCGAAAATGTTGAGTTTCTCAAGCGTTGCTTACCTCCAAACTGCCATATCTCGCGAACGGATTGACCAATCCGCAAAATTTCTGTTGCATCTGAAAGTAGAAACTCGCCCGATTACAACGGTGTGCGTACTTTTCCCTTAGGCCGTTCTAGTTATGCTTGTCGAGCATCAGAACTGCGAAAATTTTGAGTTTCTCAAGCGTTTCTTACCTCCAAACTGCCATATCTCGCGAACGGAATGACCAATCCGCAAAATTTCTGTTGCATCTGAAAGTAGAAACTCGCCCGATTACAACGGTGTGCGTACTTTTCCCCTAGGCCGTTCTTGTTATTCGTTTCGAGCATCAGAACCGCGAAAATTTTGTGTTTCTCAAGCGTTTCTTACATCCAAACTGCCACATCTCGCGAACGGATTGACCAATCCGCAAAATTTCTGTTGCATCTGAAAGTAAAAACTCGCCCGATTACAACGGTATGCGTACTTTTCCCCTAGGCCGTTCTAGTTATTCGTTTCGAGCATCAGAACTGCGAAAATTTTGAGTTTCTCAAGCGTTTCTCACCTACAAACTGCCACATCTCGCGAACGGATTGTCCAATCCGCAAAATTTCTGATGCATCTGAAAGTAGAAACTCGCCCGATTACAACGGTGTGCGTACTTTTCCCCTAGGCCGTTCTTGTTATTCGTTTCGAGCATCAGAACCGCGAAAATTTTGAGTTTCTCAAGCGTTTCTTACATCCAAACTGCCATATCTCGCGAACGGATTGACCAATCCTCAAAATTTCTGTTGCATCTGAAAGTAGAAACTCGACCGATTACAACGGTATGCGTACTTTTCCCCTAGGCCGTTCTAGTTATTCGTTTCGAGCATCAGAACTGCGAAAATTTTGAGTTTCTCAAGCGTTTCTTACATCCAAACTGCCATATCTCGCGAACGGAATGACCATTCCGCAAAATTTCTGTTGCATCTGAAAGTAGCAACTCGCCCGATTACAACGGTGTCCGTACTTTTCCCCTAGGCCGTTCTTGTTATTCGTTTCGAGCATCAGAACCGCGAAAATTTTGTGTTTCTCAAGCGTTTCTTACATCCAAACTGCCACATCTCGCGAACGGATTGACCAATCCGCAAAATTTCTGTTGCATCTGAAAGTAGAAACTCGCCCGATTACAACGGTATGCGTACTTTTCCCCTAGGCCGTTCTAGTTATTCGTTTCGAGCATCAGAACTGCGAAAATTTTGAGTTCCTCAAGCGTTTCTTACATCCAAACTGCCATATCTCGCGAACGGATTGACCAATCCGCAAAATTTCTGTTGCATCTGAAAGTAGAAACTCGCCCGATTACAACGGTGTGCGTACTTTTCCCCTAGGCCGTTCTAGTTATGCTTGTCGAGCATCAGAACTGCGAAAATTTTGAGTTTCTCAAGCGTTTCTTACCTCCAAACTGCCATATCTCGCGAACGGAATGACCAATCCGCAAAATTTCTGTTGCATCTGAAAGTAGAAACTCGCCCGATTACAACGGTGTGCGTACTTTTCCCCTAGGCCGTTCTTGTTATTCGTTTCGAGCATCAGAACCGCGAAAATTTTGTGTTTCTCAAGCGTTTCTTACATCCAAACTGCCACATCTCGCGAACGGATTGACCAATCCGCAAAATTTCTGTTGCATCTGAAAGTAGAAACTCGCCCGACTACAACGGTGTGCGTACTTTTCCGCTAGCCTGTTCTAGTTATTCGTTTCAAGCATCAGAACTGCGTAAATTTTGAGTTTCTCAAGCGTTTCTCACCTACAAACTGCCACATCTCGCGAACGGATTGTCCAATCCGCAAAATTTCTGATGCATCTGAAAGTAGAAACTCGCCCGATTACAACGGTGTGCGTACTTTTCCCCTAGGCCGTTCTTGTTATTCGTTTCGAGCATCAGAACCGCGAAAATTTTGAGTTTCTCAAGCGTTTCTTACATCCAAACTGCCATATCTCGCGAACGGATTGACCAATCCTCAAAATTTCTGTTGCATCTGAAAGTAGAAACCCGCCCGATTACAACGGTATGCGTACTTTTCCCCTAGGCCGTTCTAGTTATTCGTTTCGAGCATCAGAACTGCGAAAATTTTGAGTTTCTCAAGCGTTTCTTACATCCAAACTGCCATATCTCGCGAACGGATTGACCAATCCGCAAAATTCCTGTTGCATCTGAAAGTAGAAACTCGCCCGATTACAACGGTATGCGTACTTTTCCCCTAGCCCGTTCTAGTTATTCGTTTCGAGCAACAGAACTGCGAAAATTTTGAGTTTTTCAAGCATTTCTTACCTCCAAACTGCCATATCTCGCGAAGGGATTGACCAATCCGCAAAATTTCTGTTGCATCTGAAAGTAGAAACTCGCCCGATTACAACGGTATGTGTACTTTTCCCCTAGCCCGTTCTAGTTATTCGTTTCGAGCATCAGAACTGCGAAAATGTTGAGTTTCTCAAGCGTTGCTTACCTCCAAACTGCCATATCTCGCGAACGGATTGACCAATCCGCAAAATTTCTGTTGCATCTGAAAGTAGAAACTCGCCCGATTACAACGGTGTGCGTACTTTTCCCTTAGGCCGTTCTAGTTATGCTTGTCGAGCATCAGAACAGCGAAAATTTTGAGTTTCTCAAGCGTTTCTTACCTCCAAACTGCCATATCTCGCGAACGGAATGACCAATCCGCAAAATTTCTGTTGCATCTGAAAGTAGAAACTCGCCCGATTACAACGGTGTGCGTACTTTTCCCCTAGGCCGTTCTTGTTATTCGTTTCGAGCATCAGAACCGCGAAAATTTTGTGTTTCTCAAGCGTTTCTTACATCCAAACTGCCACATCTCGCGAACGGATTGACCAATCCGCAAAATTTCTGTTGCATCTGAAAGTAAAAACTCGCCCGATTACAACGGTATGCGTACTTTTCCCCTAGGCCGTTCTAGTTATTCGTTTCGAGCATCAGAACTGCGAAAATTTTGAGTTTCTCGAGCGTTTCTTACCTCCAAACTGCCATATCTCGCGAACGGATTGACCAATCCGCAAAATTTCTGTTGCATCTGAAAGTAGAAACTCGCCCGATTACAACACTATGCGTACTTTTCCCCTAGGCCGTTCTAGTTATTCGTTTCGAGCCTCAGAACTGCGAAAATTTTGAGTTTCTCAAGCGGTTCTTACATCCAAACTGCCATATCTCGCGAACGGATTGACCAATCCGCAAAATTCCTGTTGCATCTGAAAGTAGAAACTCGCCCGATTACAACGGTATGCGTACTTTTCCCCTAGCCCGTTCTAGTTATTCGTTTCGAGCAACAGAACTGCGAAAATTTTGAGTTTTTCAAGCACTTCTTACCTCCAAACTGCCATATCTCGCGAAGGGATTGACCAATCCGCAAAATTTCTGTTGCATCTGAAAGTAGAAACTCGCCCGATTACAACGGTGTGCGTACTTTTCCCCTAGGCCGTTCTTGTTATTCGTTTCGAGCATCAGAACCGCGAAAATTTTGAGTTTCTCAAGCGTTTCTTACATCCAAACTGCCATATCTCGCGAACGGATTGACCAATCCTCAAAATTTCTGTTGCATCTGAAAGTAGAAACTCGACCGATTACAACGGTATGCGTACTTTTCCCCTAGGCCGTTCTAGTTATTCGTTTCGAGCATCAGAACTGCGAAAATTTTGAGTTTCTCAAGCGTTTCTTACATCCAAACTGCCATATCTCGCGAACGGAATGACCATTCCGCAAAATTTCTGTTGCATCTGAAAGTAGCAACTCGCCCGATTACAACGGTGTCCGTACTTTTCCCCTAGGCCGTTCTTGTTATTCGTTTCGAGCATCAGAACCGCGAAAATTTTGTGTTTCTCAAGCGTTTCTTACATCCAAACTGCCACATCTCGCGAACGGATTGACCAATCCGCAAAATTTCTGTTGCATCTGAAAGTAGAAACTCGCCCGATTACAACGGTATGCGTACTTTTCCCCTAGGCCGTTCTAGTTATTCGTTTCGAGCATCAGAACTGCGAAAATTTTGAGTTCCTCAAGCGTTTCTTACATCCAAACTGCCATATCTCGCGAACGGATTGACCAATCCGCAAAATTTCTGTTGCATCTGAAAGTAGAAACTCGCCCGATTACAACGGTGTGCGTACTTTTCCCCTAGGCCGTTCTAGTTATGCTTGTCGAGCATCAGAACTGCGAAAATTTTGAGTTTCTCAAGCGTTTCTTACCTCCAAACTGCCATATCTCGCGAACGGAATGACCAATCCGCAAAATTTCTGTTGCATCTGAAAGTAGAAACTCGCCCGATTACAACGGTGTGCGTACTTTTCCCCTAGGCCGTTCTTGTTATTCGTTTCGAGCATCAGAACCGCGAAAATTTTGTGTTTCTCAAGCGTTTCTTACATCCAAACTGCCACATCTCGCGAACGGATTGACCAATCCGCAAAATTTCTGTTGCATCTGAAAGTAGAAACTCGCCCGACTACAACGGTGTGCGTACTTTTCCGCTAGCCTGTTCTAGTTATTCGTTTCAAGCATCAGAACTGCGTAAATTTTGAGTTTCTCAAGCGTTTCTCACCTACAAACTGCCACATCTCGCGAACGGATTGTCCAATCCGCAAAATTTCTGATGCATCTGAAAGTAGAAACTCGCCCGATTACAACGGTGTGCGTACTTTTCCCCTAGGCCGTTCTTGTTATTCGTTTCGAGCATCAGAACCGCGAAAATTTTGAGTTTCTCAAGCGTTTCTTACATCCAAACTGCCATATCTCGCGAACGGATTGACCAATCCTCAAAATTTCTGTTGCATCTGAAAGTAGAAACCCGCCCGATTACAACGGTATGCGTACTTTTCCCCTAGGCCGTTCTAGTTATTCGTTTCGAGCATCAGAACTGCGAAAATTTTGAGTTTCTCAAGCGTTTCTTACATCCAAACTGCCATATCTCGCGAACGGATTGACCAATCCGCAAAATTCCTGTTGCATCTGAAAGTAGAAACTCGCCCGATTACAACGGTATGCGTACTTTTCCCCTAGCCCGTTCTAGTTATTCGTTTCGAGCAACAGAACTGCGAAAATTTTGAGTTTTTCAAGCATTTCTTACCTCCAAACTGCCATATCTCGCGAAGGGATTGACCAATCCGCAAAATTTCTGTTGCATCTGAAAGTAGAAACTCGCCCGATTACAACGGTATGTGTACTTTTCCCCTAGCCCGTTCTAGTTATTCGTTTCGAGCATCAGAACTGCGAAAATGTTGAGTTTCTCAAGCGTTGCTTACCTCCAAACTGCCATATCTCGCGAACGGATTGACCAATCCGCAAAATTTCTGTTGCATCTGAAAGTAGAAACTCGCCCGATTACAACGGTGTGCGTACTTTTCCCTTAGGCCGTTCTAGTTATGCTTGTCGAGCATCAGAACAGCGAAAATTTTGAGTTTCTCAAGCGTTTCTTACCTCCAAACTGCCATATCTCGCGAACGGAATGACCAATCCGCAAAATTTCTGTTGCATCTGAAAGTAGAAACTCGCCCGATTACAACGGTGTGCGTACTTTTCCCCTAGGCCGTTCTTGTTATTCGTTTCGAGCATCAGAACCGCGAAAATTTTGTGTTTCTCAAGCGTTTCTTACATCCAAACTGCCACATCTCGCGAACGGATTGACCAATCCGCAAAATTTCTGTTGCATCTGAAAGTAAAAACTCGCCCGATTACAACGGTATGCGTACTTTTCCCCTAGGCCGTTCTAGTTATTCGTTTCGAGCATCAGAACTGCGAAAATTTTGAGTTTCTCGAGCGTTTCTTACCTCCAAACTGCCATATCTCGCGAACGGATTGACCAATCCGCAAAATTTCTGTTGCATCTGAAAGTAGAAACTCGCCCGATTACAACACTATGCGTACTTTTCCCCTAGGCCGTTCTAGTTATTCGTTTCGAGCCTCAGAACTGCGAAAATTTTGAGTTTCTCAAGCGGTTCTTACATCCAAACTGCCATATCTCGCGAACGGATTGACCAATCCGCAAAATTCCTGTTGCATCTGAAAGTAGAAACTCGCCCGATTACAACGGTATGCGTACTTTTCCCCTAGCCCGTTCTAGTTATTCGTTTCGAGCAACAGAACTGCGAAAATTTTGAGTTTTTCAAGCACTTCTTACCTCCAAACTGCCATATCTCGCGAAGGGATTGACCAATCCGCAAAATTTCTGTTGCATCTGAAAGTAGAAACTCGCCCGATTACAACGGTATGCGTACTTTTCCCCTAGCCCGTTCTAGTTATTCGTTTCGAGCATCAGAACTGCGAAAATGTTGAGTTTCTCAAACGTTGCTTACCTCCAAACTGCCATATCTCGCGAACGGATTGACCAATCCGCAAAATTTCTGTTGCATCAGAAAGTAGAAACTCGCCCGATTACAACGGTGTGCGTACTTTTCCCTTAGGCCGTTCTAGTTATGCTTGTCGAGCATCAGAACTGCGAAAATTTTGAGTTTCTCAAGCGTTTCTTACCTCCAAACTGCCATATCTCGCGAACGGAATGACCAATCCGCAAAATTTCTGTTGCATCTGAAAGTAGAAACTCGCCCGATTACAACGGTGTGCGTACTTTTCCCCTAGGCCGTTCTTGTTATTCGTTTCGAGCATCAGAACCGCGAAAATTTTGTGTTTCTCAAGCGTTTCTTACATCCAAACTGCCACATCTCGCGAACGGATTGACCAATCCGCAAAATTTCTGTTGCATCTGAAAGTAAAAACTCGCCCGATTACAACGGTATGCGTACTTTTCCCCTAGGCCGTTCTAGTTATTCGTTTCGAGCATCAGAACTGCGAAAATTTTGAGTTTCTCGAGCGTTTCTTACCTCCAAACTGCCATATCTCGCGAACGGATTGACCAATCCGCAAAATTTCTGTTGCATCTGAAAGTAGAAACTCGCCCGATTACAACACTATGCGTACTTTTCCCCTAGGCCGTTCTAGTTATTCGTTTCGAGCATCAGAACTGCGAAAATTTTGAGTTTCTCAAGCGGTTCTTACCTCCAAACTGCCATATCTCGCGAAAGGATTGTCCAATCCGCAAAATTTCTGTTGCATCAGAAAGTAGAAACTCGCCCGATTACAACGGTATGCGTACTTTTCCCCTAGCCCGTTCTAGTTATTCCTTTCGAGCAACAGAACTGCGAAAATTTTGAGTTTTTCAAGCATTTCTTACCTCCAAACTGCCATATCTCGCGAGCGGATTGACCAATCCGCAAAATTTCTGTTGCATCTGAAAGTAGAAACTCGCCCGATTACAACGGTATGCGTACTTTTCCCCTAGCCCGTTCTAGTTATTCGTTTCGAGCATCAGAACTGCGAAAATGTTGTGTTTCTCAAGCGTTGCTTACCTCCAAACTGCCATATCTCGCGAACGGATTGACCAATCCGCAAAATTTCTGTTGCATCTGAAAGTAGAAACTCGCCCGACTACAACGGTGTGCGTACTCTTCCCCTAGGCCGTTCTAGTTATTCGTTTCGAGCATCAGAACTACGAAAATTTTGAGTTTCTCAAGCGTTTCTTACCTCCAAACTGCCATATCTCGCGAACGGATTGACCAATCCGCAAAATTTCTGTTGCATCTGAAAGTAGAAACTCGCCCGATTACAACGGTGTGCGTACTTTTCCCCTAGGCCGTTCTAGTTATGCTTGTCGAGCATCAGAACTGCGAAAATTTTGAGTTTCTCAAGCGTTTCTTACCTCCAAACTGCCATATCTCGCGAACGGAATGACCAATCCGCAAAATTTCTGTTGCATCTGAAAGTAGAAACTCGTCCGATTACAACGGTGTCCGTACTTTTCCCCTAGGCCGTTCTTGTTATTCGTTTCGAGCATCAGAACCGCGAAAATTTTGTGTTTCTCAAGCGTTTCTTACATCCAAACTGCCACATCTCGCGAACGGATTGACCAATCCGCAAAATTTCTGTTGCATCTGAAAGTAGAAACTCGCCCGATTACAACGGTATGCGTACTTTTCCCCTAGGCCGTTCTAGTTATTCGTTTCGAGCATCAGAACTGCGAAAATTTTGAGTTCCTCAAGCGTTTCTTACATCCAAACTGCCATATCTCGCGAACGGATTGACCAATCCGCAAAATTTCTGTTGCATCTGAAAGTAGAAACTCGCCCGATTACAACGGTGTGCGTACTTTTCCCCTAGGCCGTTCTAGTTATGCTTGTCGAGCATCAGAACTGCGAAAATTTTGAGTTTCTCAAGCGTTTCTTACCTCCAAACTGCCATATCTCGCGAACGGAATGACCAATCCGCAAAATTTCTGTTGCATCTGAAAGTAGAAACTCGCCCGATTACAACGGTGTGCGTACTTTTCCCCTAGGCCGTTCTTGTTATTCGTTTCGAGCATCAGAACCGCGAAAATTTTGTGTTTCTCAAGCGTTTCTTACATCCAAACTGCCATATCTCGCGAACGGATTGACCAATCCTCAAAATTTCTGTTGCATCTGAAAGTAGAAACCCGCCCGATTACAACGGTATGCGTACTTTTCCCCTAGCCCGTTCTAGTTATTCGTTTCGAGCAACAGAACTGCGAAAATTTTGAGTTTTTCAAGCGTTGCTTACCTCCAAACTGCCATATCTCGCGAACGGATTGACCAATCCGCAAAATTTCTGTTGCATCTGAAAGTAGAAACTCGCCCGATTACAACGGTGTGCGTACTTTTCCCCTAGGCCGTTCTAGTTATGCTTGTCGAGCATCAGAACTGCGAAAATTTGGAGTTTCTCGAGCGTTTCTTACCTCCAAACTGCCATATCTCGCGAACGGATTGACCAGTCCGCAAAATTTCTGTTGCATCTGAAAGTAGAAACTCGCCCAATTACAACACTATGCGTACTTTTCCCCTAGGCCGTTCTAGTTATTCGTTTCGAGCATCAGAACTGCGAAAATTTTGAGTTTCTCAAGCGTTTCTTACTTCCAAACTGCCATATCTCGCGAACGGATTGACCAATCCGCAAAATTTCTGTTGCATCTGAAAGTAGAAACTCGCCCGATTACAACACTATGCGTACTTTTCCCCTAGGCCGTTCTAGTTATTCGTTTCGAGCATCAGAACTGCGAAAATTTTGAGTTTCTCCAGCGTTTCTTACATCCAAACTGCCATATCTCACGAACGGATTGATCAATCCGCAAAATTTCTGTTGCATCTGAAAGTAGAAATTCGCCCGATTACAAATGTATGCGTACTTTTCCCCTAGCCCGTTCTAGTTATTCGTTTCGAGCAACAGAACTGCGAAAATTTTGTGTTTCTCAAACGTTGCTTACCTCCAAACTGCCATATCTCGCGAACGGATTGACCAATCCGCAAAATTTCTGTTGCATCTGAAAGTAGAAACTCGCCCGATTACAACGGTGTGCGTACTTTTCCCCTAGGCCGTTCTTGTTATTCGTTTCGAGCATCAGAACCGCCAAAATTTTGAGTTTCTCAAGCGTTTCTTACCTCCAAACTGCCATATCTCGCGAACGGATTGACCAATGCGCAAAATTTCTGTTGCATCTCAAAGAATAAACTCGCCCGATTACAACGGTATGCGTACTTTTCCCCGAGGCCGTTCTAGTTATTCGTTTCGAGCATCAGAACTGCGAAAATTTTGAGTTTCTGAAGCGTTTCTTACTTCCAAACTGCCACATCTCGCGAACGGATTGACCAATCCGCAAAATTTCTGTTGCATCTGAAAGTAGAAACTCGCCCGATTACAACGGTATGCGTACTTTTCCCCTAGGCCGTTCTAGTTATTCGTTTCGAGCATCAGAACTGCGAAAATTTTGAGTTCCTCAAGCGTTTCTTACATCCAAACTGCCATATCTCGCGAACGGATTGACCAATCCGCAAAATTTCTGTTGCATCTGAAAGTAGAAACTCGCCCGATTACAACGGTGTGCGTACTTTTCCCCTAGGCCGTTCTAGTTATGCTTGTCGAGCATCAGAACTGCGAAAATTTTGAGTTTCTCAAGCGTTTCTTACCTCCAAACTGCCATATCTCGCGAACGGAATGACCAATCCCCAAAATTTCTGTTGCATCTGAAAGTAGAAACTCGCCCGATTACAACGGTGTGCGTACTTTTCCCCTAGGCCGTTCTTGTTATTCGTTTCGAGCATCAGAACCGCGAAAATTTTGTGTTTCTCAAGCGTTTCTTACATCCAAACTGCCATATCTCGCGAACGGATTGACCAATCCTCAAAATTTCTGTTGCATCTGAAAGTAGAAACCCGCCCGATTACAACGGTATGCGTACTTTTCCCCTAGCCCGTTCTAGTTATTCGTTTCGAGCAACAGAACTGCGAAAATTTTGAGTTTTTCAAGCGTTGCTTACCTCCAAACTGCCATATCTCGCGAACGGATTGACCAATCCGCAAAATTTCTGTTGCATCTGAAAGTAGAAACTCGCCCGATTACAACGGTGTGCGTACTTTTCCCCTAGGCCGTTCTAGTTATGCTTGTCGAGCATCAGAACTGCGAAAATTTGGAGTTTCTCGAGCGTTTCTTACCTCCAAACTGCCATATCTCGCGAACGGATTGACCAGTCCGCAAAATTTCTGTTGCATCTGAAAGTAGAAACTCGCCCAATTACAACACTATGCGTACTTTTCCCCTAGGCCGTTCTAGTTATTCGTTTCGAGCATCAGAACTGCGAAAATTTTGAGTTTCTCAAGCGTTTCTTACTTCCAAACTGCCATATCTCGCGAACGGATTGACCAATCCGCAAAATTTCTGTTGCATCTGAAAGTAGAAACTCGCCCGATTACAACACTATGCGTACTTTTCCCCTAGGCCGTTCTAGTTATTCGTTTCGAGCATCAGAACTGCGAAAATTTTGAGTTTCTCCAGCGTTTCTTACATCCAAACTGCCATATCTCACGAACGGATTGATCAATCCGCAAAATTTCTGTTGCATCTGAAAGTAGAAATTCGCCCGATTACAAGTGTATGCGTACTTTTCCCCTAGCCCGTTCTAGTTATTCGTTTCGAGCAACAGAACTGCGAAAATTTTGTGTTTCTCAAACGTTGCTTACCTCCAAACTGCCATATCTCGCGAACGGATTGACCAATCCGCAAAATTTCTGTTGCATCTGAAAGTAGAAACTCGCCCGATTACAACGGTGTGCGTACTTTTCCCCTAGGCCGTTCTTGTTATTCGTTTCGAGCATCAGAACCGCCAAAATTTTGAGTTTCTCAAGCGTTTCTTACCTCCAAACTGCCATATCTCGCGAACGGATTGACCAATGCGCAAAATTTCTGTTGCATCTCAAAGAATAAACTCGCCCGATTACAACGGTATGCGTACTTTTCCCCGAGGCCGTTCTAGTTATTCGTTTCGAGCATCAGAACTGCGAAAATTTTGAGTTTCTGAAGCGTTTCTTACTTCCAAACTGCCATATCTCGCGAAAGGATTGACCAATCCGCAAAATTTCTGTTGCATCTGAAGGTCGAAACTCGCCCGATTACAACGGTATGCGTACTTTTCCCCTAGGCCGTTCTAGTTATTCGTTTCGAGCATCAGAACTGCGAAAATGTTGAGTTTCTCAAGCGTTTCTTACCTACAAACTGCCATATCTCGCGAACGGATTGACCAATCCGCAAAATTTCTGTTGCATCTGAAGGTAGAAACTCGCCCGATTACAACGGTATGCGTACTTTTACCCTAGGCCGTTCTAGTTATTCGTTTCAAGCATCAGATCTGCGCAAATTTTGAGTTTCTCAAGCGTTTCTCACATACAAACTGCCACATCTCGCGAACGGATTGTCCAATCCGCAAAATTTCTGATGCATCTGAAAGTAGAAACTCGCCCGATTACAACGGTGTGCGTACTTTTCCCCTAGGCCGTTCTTGTCATTCGTTTCGAGCATCAGAACCGCCAAAATTTTGAGTTTCTCAAGCGTTTCTTACCTCCAAACTGCCATATCTCGCGAACGGATTGACCAATCCGCAAAATTTCTGTTGCAACTCAAAGAATAAACTCGCCCGATTACAACGGTATGCGTACTTTTCCCCTAGGCCGTTCTAGTTATTCGTTTCGAGCATCAGAACTGCGAAAATTTTGAGTTTCTGAAGCGTTTCTTACTTCCAAACTGCCATATCTCGCGAAAGGATTGACCAATCCGCAAAATTTCTGTTGCATCTGAAGGTCGAAACTCGCCCGATTACAACGGTATGCGTACTTTTCCCCTAGGCCGTTCTAGTTATTCGTTTCGAGCATCAGAACTGCGAAAATTTTGAGTTTCTCAAGCGTTTCTCACCTACAAACTGCCACATCTCGCGAACGGATTGTCCAATCCGCAAAATTTCTGATGCATCTGAAAGTAGAAACTCGCCCGATTACAACGGTGTGCGTACTTTTCCCCTAGGCCGTTCTTGTTATTCGTTTCGAGCATCAGAACCGCGAAAATTTTGAGTTTCTCAAGCGTTTCTTACATCCAAACTGCCATATCTCGCGAACGGATTGACCAATCCTCAAAACTTCTGTTGCATCTGAAAGTAGAAACTCGCCCGATTACAACGGTATGCGTACTTTTCCCCTAGGCCGTTCTAGTTATTCGTTTCGAGCATCAGAACTGCGAAAATTTTGAGTTTCTCAAGCGTTTCTTACATCCAAACTGCCATATCTCGCGAACGGATTGACCATTCCGCAAAATTTCTGTTGCATCTGAAAATAGAAACTCGCCCGATTACAACGGTATGCGTACTTTTCCCCTAGCCCGTTCTAGTTATTCGTTTCGAGCAACAGAACTGCGAAAATTTTGAGTTTTTCAAGCGTTGCTTACCTCCAAACTGGCATATCTCGCGAACGGATTGACCAATCCGCAAAATTTCTGTTGCATCTGAAAGTAGAAACTCGCCCGATTACAACGGTGTGCGTACTTTTCCCCTAGGCCGTTCTAGTTATGCTTGTCGAGCATCAGAACTGCGAAAATTTGGAGTTTCTCGAGCGTTTCTTACCTCCAAACTGCCATATCTCGCGAACGGATTGACCAATCCGCAAAATTTCTGTTGCATCTGAAAGTAGAAACTCGCCCGATTACAACACTATGCGTACTTTTCCCCTAGGCCGTTCTAGTTATTCGTTTCGAGCATCAGAACTGCGAAAATTTTGAGTTTCTCAAGCGTTTCTTACTTCCAAACTGCCATATCTCGCGAACGGATTGACCAATCCGCAAAATTTCTGTTGCATCTGAAAGTAGAAACTCGCTCGATTACAACACTATGCGTACTTTTCCCCTAGGCCGTTGTAGTTATTCGTTTCGAGCATCAGAACTGCGAAAATTTTGAGTTTCTCAAGCGTTTCTCACCTACAAACTGCCACATCTCGCGAACGGATTGTCCAATCCGCAAAATTTCTGATGCATCTGAAAGTAGAAACTCGCCCGATTACAACGGTGTGCGTACTTTTCCCCTAGGCCGTTCTTGTTATTCGTTTCGAGCATCAGAACCGCGAAAATTTTGAGTTTCTCAAGCGTTTCTTACATCCAAACTGCCATATCTCGCGAACGGATTGACCAATCCTCAAAATTTCTGTTGCATCTGAAAGTAGAAACTCGCCCGATTACAACGGTATGCGTACTTTTCCCCTAGGCCGTTCTAGTTATTCGTTTCGAGCATCAGAACTGCGAAAATTTTGAGTTTCTCAAGCGTTTCTTACATCCAAACTGCCATATCTCGCGAACGGATTGACCATTCCGCAAAATTTCTGTTGCATCTGAAAATAGAAACTCGCCCGATTACAACGGTATGCGTACTTTTCCCCTAGCCCGTTCTAGTTATTCGTTTCGAGCAACAGAACTGCGAAAATTTTGAGTTTTTCAAGCGTTGCTTACCTCCAAACTGGCATATCTCGCGAACGGATTGACCAATCCGCAAAATTTCTGTTGCATCTGAAAGTAGAAACTCGCCCGATTACAACGGTGTGCGTACTTTTCCCCTAGGCCGTTCTAGTTATGCTTGTCGAGCATCAGAACTGCGAAAATTTGGAGCTTCTCGAGCGTTTCTTACCTCCAAACTGCCATATCTCGCGAACGGATTGACCAATCCGCAAAATTTCTGTTGCATCTGAAAGTAGAAACTCGCCCGATTACAACACTATGCGTACTTTTCCCCTAGGCCGTTCTAGTTATTCGTTTCGAGCATCAGAACTGCGAAAATTTTGAGTTTCTCAAGCGTTTCTTACTTCCAAACTGCCATATCTCGCGAACGGATTGACCAATCCGCAAAATTTCTGTTGCATCTGAAAGTAGAAACTCGCCCGATTACAACACTATGCGTACTTTTCCCCTAGGCCGTTGTAGTTATTCGTTTAGAGCATCAGAACTGCGAAAATTTTGAGTTTCTCAAGCGTTGCTTACCTCCAAACTGCCATATCTCGCGAACGGATTGAACAATTCGCCAAATTTCTGTTGCATCTGAAAGTAGAAACTCGCCCGATTACAACGGTGTGCGTACTTTTCCCCTAGGCCGTTCTAGTTATGCTTGTCGAGCATCAGAACTGCGAAAATTTGGAGTTTCTCGAGCGTTTCTTACCTCCAAACTGCCATATCTCGCGAACGGATTGACCAATCCGCAAAATTTCTGTTGCATCTGAAAGTAGAAACTCGCCCGATTACAACACTATGCGTACTTTTCCCCTAGGCCGTTCTAGTTATTCGTTTCAAGCATCAGAACTGCGAAAATTTTGAGTTTCTCAAGCGTTTCTTACTTCCAAACTGCCATATCTCGCGAACGGATTGACCAATCCGCAAAATTTCTGTTGCATCTGAAAGTAGAAACTCGCCCGATTACAACACTATGCGTACTGTTCCCCTAGGCCGTTGTAGTTATTCGTTTAGAGCATCAGAACTGCGAAAATTTTGAGTTTCTCAAGCGTTGCTTACCTCCAAACTGCCATATCTCGCGAACGGATTGAACAATTCGCAAAATTTCTGTTGCATCTGAAAGTAGAAACTCGCCCGATTACAACGGTGTGCGTACTTTTCCCCTAGGCCGTTCTAGTTATGCTTGTCGAGCATCAGAACTGCGAAAATTTGGAGTTTCTCGAGCGTTTCTTACCTCCAAACTGCCATATCTCGCGAACGGATTGACCAATCCGCAAAATTTCTGTTGCATCTGAAAGTAGAAACTCGCCCGATTACAACACTATGCGTACTTTTCCCCTAGGCCGTTCTAGTTATTCGTTTCGAGCATCAGAACTGCGAAAATTTTTAGTTTCTCAAGCGTTTCTTACTTCCAAACTGCCATATCTCGCGAACGGATTGACCAATCCGCAAAATTTCTGTTGCATCTGAAAGTAGAAACTCGCCCGATTACAACACTATGCGTACTTTTCCCCTAGGCCGTTGTAGTTATTCGTTTAGAGCATCAGAACTGCGAAAATTTTGAGTTTCTCAAGCGTTGCTTACCTCCAAAGTGCCATATCTCGCGAACGGATTGAACAATTCGCAAAATTTCTGTTGCATCTGAAAGTAGAAACTCGCCCGATTACAACGGTGGGCGTACTTTTCCCCTAGGCCGTTCTAGTTATTCGTTTCGAGCATCAGAACTGCGAAAATTTTGAGTTTCTCGAGCGTTTCTTACATCCAAACTGCCATATCTCACGAACGGATTGATCAATCCGCAAAATTTCTGTTGCATCTGAAAGTAGAAATTCGCCCGATTACAAATGTATGCGTACTTTTCCCCTAGCCCGTTCTAGTTATTCGTTTCGAGCAACAGAACTGCGAAAATTTTGAGTTTCTCAAGCGTTGCTTACCTCCAAACTGCCATATCTCGCGAACGGATTGACCAATCCGCAAAATTTCTGTTGCATCTGAAAGTAGAAACTCGCCCGATTACAACGGTGTGCGTACTTTTCCCCTAGGCCGTTCTAGTTATGCTTGTCGAGCATCAGAACTGCGAAAATTTTGAGTTTCTCAAGCGTTTCTTACATCCAAACTGCCATATCT
Source organism: Ptiloglossa arizonensis (assembly GCF_051014685.1). NCBI lineage: Eukaryota > Metazoa > Arthropoda > Insecta > Hymenoptera > Colletidae > Ptiloglossa > Ptiloglossa arizonensis. The sequence goes on along the minus strand of NW_027479227.1, from coordinate 82,956 downwards.
CGCGAACGGAATGACCAATCCGCAAAATTTCTGTTGCATCTGAAAGTAGAAACTCGCCCGATTACAACGGTGTCCGTACTTTTACCCTAGGCCGTTCTTGTTATTCGTTTCGAGCATCAGAACCGCGAAAATTTTGTGTTTCTCAAGCGTTTCTTACAGCCAAACTGCCACATCTCGCGAACGGATTGACCAATCCGCAAAATTTCTGTTGCATCTGAAAGTAGAAACTCGCCCGATTACAACGGTATGCGTACTTTTCCCCTAGGCCGTTCTAGTTATTCGTTTCGAGCATCAGAACTGCGAAAATTTTGAGTTCCTCAAGCGTTTCTTACATCTAAACTGCCATATCTCGCGAACGGATTGACCAATCCGCAAAATTTCTGTTGCATCTGAAAGTAGAAACTCGCCCAATTACAACGGTATGCGTACTTTTCCCCTAGCCCGTTCTAGTTATTCGTTTCGAGCATCAGAACTGCGAAAATTTTGAGTTTCTCAAGCGTTTCTTACATCCAAACTGCCACATCTCGCGAACGGATTGACCAATCCGCAAAATTTCTGTTGCATCTGAAAGTGGATACTCGCCCGATTACAACGGTGTGCGTACTTTTCCCCTAGGCCGTTCTAGTTATGCTTGTCGAGCATCAGAACTGCGAAAATTTTGAGTTTCTCGAGCGTTTCTTACCTCCAAACTGCCATATCTCGCGAACGGATTGACCAATCCGCAAAATTTCTGTTGCATCTGAAAGTAGAAACTCGCCCGATTACAACACTACGCGTACCTTTCCCCTAGGCCGTTCTAGTTATTCGTTTCGAGCATCAGAACTGCGAAAATTTTGAGTTTCTCAAGCGGTTCTTACCTCCAAACTGGCATATCTCGCGAAAGGATTGTCCAATCCGCAAAATTTCTGTTGCATCAGAAAGTAGAAACTCGCCCGATTACAACGTTATGCGTACTTTTCCCCTAGCCCGTTCTAGTTATTCGTTTCGAGCAACAGAACTGCGAAAATTTTGAGTTTTTCAAGCATTGCTTACCTCCAAACTGCCATATCTCGCGAACGGATTGACCAATCCGCAAAATTTCTGTTGCATCTGAAAGTAGAAACTCGCCCGATTACAACGGTATGCGTACATTTCCCCTAGCCCGTTCTAGTTATTCGTTTCGAGCATCAGAACTGCGAAAATGTTGAGTTTCTCAAGCGTTGCTTACCTCCAAACTGCCATATCTCGCGAACGGATTGACCAATCCGCAAAATTTCTGTTGCATCTGAAAGTAGAAACTCGCCCGACTACAACGGTGTCCGTACTTTTCCCCTAGGCCGTTCTAGTTATTCGTTTCGAGCATCAGAACTGCGAAAATTTTGAGTTTCTCAAGCGTTTCTTACCTCCAAACTGCCATATCTCGCGAAAGGATTGACCAATCGGCAAAATTTCTGTTGCATCTGAAAGTAGAAACTCGCCCGATTACAACACTATGCGTACTTTTCCCCTAGGCCGTTCTAGTTATTCGTTTCGAGCAACAGAACTGCGAAAATTTTGAGTTTCTCAAGCGTTGCTTACCTCCAAACTGCCATATCTCGCGAACGGATTGACCAATCCGCAAAATTTCTGTTGCATCTGAAAGTAGAAACTCGCCCGATTACAACGGTGTGCGTCCTTTTCCCCTAGGCCGTTCTTGTTATTCGTTTCGAGCATCAGAACCGCGAAAATTTTGAGTTTCTCAAGCGTTTCTTACCTCCAAACTGCCATATCTCGCGAACGGATTGACCAATCCGCAAAATTTCTGTTGCATCTCAAAGAATAAACTCGCCCGATTACAACGGTATGCGTACTTTTCCCCTAGTCCGTTCTAGTTATTCGTTTCGAGCATCAGAACTGCGAAAATTTTGAGTTTTTCAAGCGTTTCTTCCTTCCAAATTGCCATACCTCGCGAACGGATTGAGCAATCCGCAAAATTTCTGTTGCATCTGAAGGTAGAAACTCGCCCGTTTACAACGGTATGCGTACTTTTCCCGTAGGCCGTTCTAGTTATTCGTTTCGAGCATCAGAACTGCGAAAATTTTGAGTTTCTCAAGCGTTTCTTACTTCCAAACCGCCATATCTCGCGAACGGATTGACCAATCCGCAAAATTTCTGTTGCATCTGAAAGTAGAAACTCGCCCGATTACAACGGTGTGCGTACTTTTCCCCTAGGCCGTTCTGGTTAATCGTTTCGAGCATCAGAACTGCGAAAATTTTGAGTTTTTCAAGCGTTTCTTACTTCCAAATTGCCATACCTCGCGAACGGATTGAGCAATCCGCAAAATTTCTGTTGCATCTGAAGGTAGAAACTCGCCCGTTTACAACGGTATGCGTACTTTTCCCCTAGGCCGTTCTAGTTATTCGTTTCGAGCATCAGAACTGCGAAAATTTTGAGTTTCTCCAGCGTGTCTTACTTCCAAACCGCCATATCTCGCGAACGGATTGACCAATCCGCAAAATTTCTGTTGCATCTGAAAGCAGAAACTCGCCCGATTACAACGGTATGCGTACTTTTCCACTAGGCCGTTCTAGTTAATCGTTTCGAGCATCAGAACTGCGAAAATTTTGAGTTTCTCAAGCGTTTCTTACTTCCAAACTGCCATATCTCGCGAACGGACTGACCAATCCGCAAAATTTCTGATGCATCTGAAAGTAGAAACTCGCCCGATTACAACGGTATGCGTACTTTTCCACTAGGCCGTTCTAGTTAATCGTTTCGAGCATCAGAACTGCGAAAATTTTGAGTTTCTCAAGCGTTTCTTACTTCCAAACTGCCATATCTCGCGAACGGATTGACCAATCCGCAAAATTTCTGATGCATCTGAAAGTATAATAGAAACTCGCCCGATTACAACGGTATGCGTACTTTTCCCCTAGGCCGCTCTAGTTATTCGTTTCGAGCATCAGAACTGCGAAAATTTTGTGTTTCTCAAGTGTTTCATACTTCCAAACTGCCATATCTCGCGAACGGATTGACCAATCCGCAAAATTTCTGTTGCATCTGAAAGTAGAAACTCGCCCGATTACAACGGTATGCGTACTTTTCCCCTAGGCCGTTCTGGTTATTCGTTTCGAGCATCAGAACTGTGAAAATTTTGAGTTTCTCAACCGTTTCTTACCTCCAAACTGCCATATCTCGCGAACGGATTGACCAATCCGCAAAATTTCTGTTGCATCTGAAAGTAGAAAGTCGCCCGATTACAACGGTATGCGTACTTTTCCCCTAGAACGTTCTAGTTATGCTTGTCGAGCATCAGAACTGCGAAAATTTTGAGTTTCTCAAGCGTTTCTTACTTCCAAACTGCCATATCTCGCGAACCGATTGACCAATCCGCAAAATTTCTGATGCATCTGAAAGTAGAAAGTCGCCCGATTACAACGGTATGCGTACTTTTCCCCTAGAACGTTCTAGTTATGCTTGTCGAGCATCAGAACTGCGAAAATTTTGTGTTTCTCAAGCGTTTCTTACCTCCAAATTGCCATACCTCGCGAACGGATTGAGCAATCCAAAAAATTTCTGTTGCATCTGAAGGTAGAAACTCGCCCGTTTACAACGGTATGCGTACTTTTCCCCTAGGCCGTTCTAGTTATTCGTTTCGAGCATCTGAACTGCGAAAATTTTGAGTTTCTCAAGCGTTTCTTACTTCCAAACCGCCATATCTCGCGAACGGATTGACCAATCCGCAAAATTTCTGTTGCATCTGAAAGTAGAAACTCGCCCGATTACAACGTTATGCGTACTTTTCCCCTAGGGCGTTCTGGTTATTCGTTTCGAGCATCAGAACTGTGAAAATTTTGAGTTTCTCAACCGTTTCTTACATCCAAACTGCCATATCTCGCGAACGGATTGACCAATCCGCAAAATTTCTGTTGCATCTGAAAGTAGAAACTCGCCCGATTACAACGGTATGCGTACTTTTCCCCTAGGCCGTTCTAGTTATTCGTTTCGAGCATCAGAACTGCGAAAATTTTGAGTTTCTCAAGCGTTTCTTACCTCCAAACTGCCATATCTCGCGAACGGATTGACTAATCCGCAAAATTTCTGTTGCATCTGAATGTAGAAACTCGCCCGATTACAACGGTATGCGTACTTTTCCCCTAGGCCGTTCTAGTTATTCGTTTCGAGCATCAGAACTGCGAAAATTTTGAGTTTCTCAAGCGTTTCTTACCTCCAAACTGCCATATCTCGCGAACGGATTGACCAATCCGCAAAATTTCTGTTGCATCTGAAAGTACAAACTCGCCCGATTACAACGGTATGCCTACTTTTCCCCTAGGCCGTTCTAGTTATTCGTTTCGAGCATCAGAACTGCGAAAATGTTGAGTTTCTCAAGCGTTTCTTACCTCCAAACTGCCATATCTCGCGAACGGATTGACCAATCCGCAAAATTTCTGTTGCATCTGAAAGTACAAACTCGCCCGATTACAACGGTATGCCTACTTTTCCCCTAGGCCGTTCTAGTTATTCGTTTCGAGCATCAGAACTGCGAAAATGTTGAGTTTCTCAAGCGTTTCTTACCTACAAACTGCCATATCTCGCGAACGGATTGACCAATCCGCAAAATTTCTGTTGCATCTGAAAGTAGAAACTCGCCCGATTACAACGGTATGCGTACTTTTCCCCTAGGCCGTTCTAGTTATTCGTTTCGAGCATCAGAACTGCGAAAATTTTGAGTTTCTCAAGCGTTTCTTACTTCCAAACCGCCATATCTCGCGAACGGATTGACCAATCCGCAAAATTTCTGTTGCATCTGAAAGTAGAAACTCGCCCGATTACAACGGTATGCGTACTTTTCCCCTAGGCCGTTCTAGTTAATCGTTTCGAGCATCAGAACTGCGAAAATTTTGAGTTTCTCAAGCGTTTCTTACTTCCAAACTGCCATATCTCGCGAACGGATTGACCAATCCGCAAAATTTCTGATGCATCTGAAAGTAGAAAGTCGCCCGATTACAACGGTGTGCGTGCTTTTCCCCTAGAACGGTCTAGTTATGCTTGTCGAGCATCAGAACTGCGAAAATTTTGAGTTTCTCAAGCGTTTCTTACCTCCAAACTGCCATATCTCGCGAACGGATTGACTAATCCGCAAAATTTCTGTTGCATCTGAAAGTAGAAACTCGCCCGATTACAACGGTATGCGTACTTTTCCCCTAGGCCGTTCTTGTTATTCGTTTCGAGCATCAGAACTGCGAAAATTTTGAGTTTCTCAAGCGTTTCTTACATCCAAACTGCCATATCTCGCGAACGGATTGACCAATGCGCAAAATTTCTGTTGCATCTGAAAGTAGAAACTCGCCCGATTACAACGGTATGCGTACTTTTCCCCTAGTCCGTTCTAGTTATTCGTTTCGAGCATCAGAACTGCGAAAATTTTGAGTTTCTCAAGCGTTTCTTACCTCCAAACTGCCACATCTCGCGAACGGATTGACTAATCCGCAAAATTTCTGTTGCATCTGAAAGTAGAAACTCACCCGATTACAACGGTATGCGTACTTTTCCCCTAGAACGTTCTAGTTATGCTTGTCGAGCATCAGAACTGCGAAAATTTGGAGTTTCTCAAGCGTTTCTTACCTCCAAACTGCCATATCTCGCGAACGGATTGACCAATCCGCAAAATTTCTGTTGCATCTGAAAGTAGAAACTCGCCCGATTACAACGGTATGCGTACTTTTCCCCTAGTCCGTTCTAGTTATTCGTTTCGAGCATCAGAACTGCGAAAATTTTGAGTTTCTCAAGCGTTTCTTACTTCCAAACCGCCATATCTCGCGAACGGATTGACCAATCCGCAAAATTTCTGTTGCATCTGAAAGTAGAAACTCGCCCGATTACAACGGTATGCGTACTTTTCCCCTAGGCCGTTCTAGTTAATCGTTTCGAGCATCAGAACTGCGAAAATTTTGAGTTTCTCAAGCGTTTCTTACTTCCAAACTGCCATATCTCGCGAACGGATTGACCAATCCGCAAAATTTCTGTTGCATCTGAAAGTAGAAACTCGCCCGATTACAACGGTATGCGTACTTTTCCCCTAGGCCGTTCTGGTTAATCGTTTCGAGCATCAGAACTGCGAAAATTTTGAGTTTCTCAAGCGTTTCTTACTTCCAAACTGCCATATCTCGCGAACGGATTGACCAATCCGCAAAATTTCTGATGCATCTGAAAGTATAATAGAAACTCGCCCGATTACAACGGTATGCGTACTTTTCCCCTAGGCCGCCCTAGTTATTCGTTTCGAGCATCAGAACTGCGAAAATTTTGTGTTTCTCAAGTGTTTCATACTTCCAAACTGCCATATCTCGCGAACGGATTGACCAATCCGCAAAATTTCTGTTGCATCTGAAAGTAGAAACTCGCCCGATTACAACGGTGTGCGTACTTTTCCCCTAGGCCGTTCTGGTTATTCGTTTCGAGCATCAGAACTGTGAAAATTTTGAGTTTCTCAACCGTTTCTTACCTCCAAACTGCCAAATCTCGCGAACGGATTGACCAATCCGCAAAATTTCTGTTGCATCTGAAAGTAGAAAGTCGCCCGATTACAACGGTATGCGTACTTTTCCCCTAGAACGTTCTAGTTATGCTTGTCGAGCATCAGAACTGCGAAAATTTTGAGTTTCTCAAGCGTTTCTTACTTCCAAACTGCCATATCTCGCGAACGGATTGACCAATCCGCAAAATTTCTGATGCATCTGAAAGTAGAAAGTCGCCCGATTACAACGGTATGCGTACTTTTCCCCTAGAACGTTCTAGTTATGCTTGTCGAGCATCAGAACTGCGAAAATTTTGTGTTCCTCAAGCGTTTCTTACCTCCAAATTGCCATACCTCGCGAACGGATTGAGCAATCCGCAAAATTTCTGTTGCATCTGAAGGTAGAAACTCGCCCGTTTACAACGGTATGCGTACTTTTCCCCTAGGCCGTTCTAGTTATTCGTTTCGAGCATCTGAACTGCGAAAATTTTGAGTTTCTCAAGCGTTTCTTACTTCCAAACCGCCATATCTCGCGAACGGATTGACCAATCCGCAAAATTTCTGTTGCATCTGAAAGTAGAAACTCGCCCGATTACAACGTTATGCGTACTTTTCCCCTAGGCCGTTCTGGTTATTCGTTTCGAGCATCAGAACTGTGAAAATTTTGAGTTTCTCAACCGTTTCTTACATCCAAACTGCCATATCTCGCGAACGGATTGACCAATCCGCAAAATTTCTGTTGCATCTGAATGTAGAAACTCGCCCGATTACAACGGTATGCGTACTTTTCCCCTAGACCGTTCTAGTTATGCTTGTCGAGCATCAGAACTGCGAAAATTTTGAGTTTCTCAAGCGTTTCTTACCTCCAAACTGCCATATCACGCGAACGGATTGACCAATCCGCAAAATTTCTGTTGCATCTGAAAGTAGAAACTCGCCCGATTACAACGGTATGCGTACTTTTCCCCTAGTCCGTTCTGGTTATTCGTTTCGAGCATCAGAACTGCGAAAATTTTGAGTTTCTCAAGCGTTTCTTACCTCCAAACTGCCATATCTCGCGAACGGAATGACCAATCCGCAAAATTTCTGTTGCATCTGAAAGTAGAAACTCGCCCGATTACAACGGTGTGCGTACTTTTCCCCTAGGCCGTTCTTGTTATTCGTTTCGAGCATCAGAACCGCGAAAATTTTGAGTTTCTCAAGCGTTTCTTACATCCAAACTGCCATATCTCGCGAACGGATTGACCAATCCTCAAAATTTCTGTTGCATCTGAAAGTAGAAACCCGCCCGATTACAACGGTATGCGTACTTTTCCCCTAGGCCGTTCTAGTTATTCGTTTCGAGCATCAGAACTGCGAAAATTTTGAGTTTCTCAAGCGTTTCTTACATCCAAACTGCCATATCTCGCGAACGGATTGACCAATCCGCAAAATTCCTGTTGCATCTGAAAGTAGAAACTCGCCCGATTACAACGGTATGCGTACTTTTCCCCTAGCCCGTTCTAGTTATTCGTTTCGAGCAACAGAACTGCGAAAATTTTGAGTTTTTCAAGCATTTCTTACCTCCAAACTGCCATATCTCGCGAAGGGATTGACCAATCCGCAAAATTTCTGTTGCATCTGAAAGTAGAAACTCGCCCGATTACAACGGTATGCGTACTTTTCCCCTAGCCCGTTCTAGTTATTCGTTTCGAGCATCAGAACTGCGAAAATGTTGAGTTTCTCAAGCGTTGCTTACCTCCAAACTGCCATATCTCGCGAACGGAATGACCAATCCGCAAAATTTCTGTTGCATCTGAAAGTAGAAACTCGCCCGATTACAACGGTGTGCGTACTTTTCCCCTAGGCCGTTCTTGTTATTCGTTTCGAGCATCAGAACCGCGAAAATTTTGTGTTTCTCAAGCGTTTCTTACATCCAAACTGCCACATCTCGCGAGCGGATTGACCAATCCGCAAAATTTCTGTTGCATCTGAAAGTAAAAACTCGCCCGATTACAACGGTATGCGTACTTTTCCCCTAGGCCGTTCTAGTTATTCGTTTCGAGCATCAGAACTGCGAAAATTTTGAGTTTCTCGAGCGTTTCTTACCTCCAAACTGCCATATCTCGCGAACGGATTGACCAATCCGCAAAATTTCTGTTGCATCTGAAAGTAGAAACTCGCCCGATTACAACACTATGCGTACTTTTCCCCTAGGCCGTTCTAGTTATTCGTTTCGAGCCTCAGAACTGCGAAAATTTTGAGTTTCTCAAGCGGTTCTTACATCCAAACTGCCATATCTCGCGAACGGATTGACCAATCCGCAAAATTCCTGTTGCATCTGAAAGTAGAAACTCGCCCGATTACAACGGTATGCGTACTTTTCCCCTAGCCCGTTCTAGTTATTCGTTTCGAGCAACAGAACTGCGAAAATTTTGAGTTTTTCAAGCACTTCTTACCTCCAAACTGCCATATCTCGCGAAGGGATTGACCAATCCGCAAAATTTCTGTTGCATCTGAAAGTAGAAACTCGCCCGATTACAACGGTATGCGTACTTTTCCCCTAGCCCGTTCTAGTTATTCGTTTCGAGCATCAGAACTGCGAAAATGTTGAGTTTCTCAAGCGTTGCTTACCTCCAAACTGCCATATCTCGCGAACGGATTGACCAATCCGCAAAATTTCTGTTGCATCAGAAAGTAGAAACTCGCCCGATTACAACGGTGTGCGTACTTTTCCCTTAGGCCGTTCTAGTTATGCTTGTCGAGCATCAGAACTGCGAAAATTTTGAGTTTCTCAAGCGTTTCTTACCTCCAAACTGCCATATCTCGCGAACGGAATGACCAATCCGCAAAATTTCTGTTGCATCTGAAAGTAGAAACTCGCCCGATTACAACGGTGTGCGTACTTTTCCCCTAGGCCGTTCTTGTTATTCGTTTCGAGCATCAGAACCGCGAAAATTTTGTGTTTCTCAAGCGTTTCTTACATCCAAACTGCCACATCTCGCGAACGGATTGACCAATCCGCAAAATTTCTGTTGCATCTGAAAGTAAAAACTCGCCCGATTACAACGGTATGCGTACTTTTCCCCTAGGCCGTTCTAGTTATTCGTTTCGAGCATCAGAACTGCGAAAATTTTGAGTTTCTCGAGCGTTTCTTACCTCCAAACTGCCATATCTCGCGAACGGATTGACCAATCCGCAAAATTTCTGTTGCATCTGAAAGTAGAAACTCGCCCGATTACAACACTATGCGTACTTTTCCCCTAGGCCGTTCTAGTTATTCGTTTCGAGCATCAGAACTGCGAAAATTTTGAGTTTCTCAAGCGGTTCTTACCTCCAAACTGCCATATCTCGCGAAAGGATTGTCCAATCCGCAAAATTTCTGTTGCATCAGAAAGTAGAAACTCGCCCGATTACAACGGTATGCGTACTTTTCCCCTAGCCCGTTCTAGTTATTCCTTTCGAGCAACAGAACTGCGAAAATTTTGAGTTTTTCAAGCATTTCTTACCTCCAAACTGCCATATCTCGCGAGCGGATTGACCAATCCGCAAAATTTCTGTTGCATCTGAAAGTAGAAACTCGCCCGATTACAACGGTATGCGTACTTTTCCCCTAGCCCGTTCTAGTTATTCGTTTCGAGCATCAGAACTGCGAAAATGTTGTGTTTCTCAAGCGTTGCTTACCTCCAAACTGCCATATCTCGCGAACGGATTGACCAATCCGCAAAATTTCTGTTGCATCTGAAAGTAGAAACTCGCCCGACTACAACGGTGTGCGTACTCTTCCCCTAGGCCGTTCTAGTTATTCGTTTCGAGCATCAGAACTACGAAAATTTTGAGTTTCTCAAGCGTTTCTTACCTCCAAACTGCCATATCTCGCGAACGGATTGACCAATCCGCAAAATTTCTGTTGCATCTGAAAGTAGAAACTCGCCCGATTACAACGGTGTGCGTACTTTTCCCCTAGGCCGTTCTAGTTATGCTTGTCGAGCATCAGAACTGCGAAAATTTTGAGTTTCTCAAGCGTTTCTTACCTCCAAACTGCCATATCTCGCGAACGGAATGACCAATCCGCAAAATTTCTGTTGCATCTGAAAGTAGAAACTCGTCCGATTACAACGGTGTCCGTACTTTTCCCCTAGGCCGTTCTTGTTATTCGTTTCGAGCATCAGAACCGCGAAAATTTTGTGTTTCTCAAGCGTTTCTTACATCCAAACTGCCACATCTCGCGAACGGATTGACCAATCCGCAAAATTTCTGTTGCATCTGAAAGTAGAAACTCGCCCGATTACAACGGTATGCGTACTTTTCCCCTAGGCCGTTCTAGTTATTCGTTTCGAGCATCAGAACTGCGAAAATTTTGAGTTCCTCAAGCGTTTCTTACATCCAAACTGCCATATCTCGCGAACGGATTGACCAATCCGCAAAATTTCTGTTGCATCTGAAAGTAGAAACTCGCCCGATTACAACGGTGTGCGTACTTTTCCCCTAGGCCGTTCTAGTTATGCTTGTCGAGCAACAGAACTGCGAAAATTTTGAGTTTTTCAAGCGTTGCTTACCTCCAAACTGCCATATCTCGCGAACGGATTGACCAATCCGCAAAATTTCTGTTGCATCTGAAAGTAGAAACTCGCCCGATTACAACACTATGCGTACTTTTCCCCTAGGCCGTTCTAGTTATTCGTTTCGAGCATCAGAACTGCGAAAATTTTGAGTTTCTCCAGCGTTTCTTACATCCAAACTGCCATATCTCACGAACGGATTGATCAATCCGCAAAATTTCTGTTGCATCTGAAAGTAGAAATTCGCCCGATTACAAATGTATGCGTACTTTTCCCCTAGCCCGTTCTAGTTATTCGTTTCGAGCAACAGAACTGCGAAAATTTTGTGTTTCTCAAACGTTGCTTACCTCCAAACTGCCATATCTCGCGAACGGATTGACCAATCCGCAAAATTTCTGTTGCATCTGAAAGTAGAAACTCGCCCGATTACAACGGTGTGCGTACTTTTCCCCTAGGCCGTTCTTGTTATTCGTTTCGAGCATCAGAACCGCCAAAATTTTGAGTTTCTCAAGCGTTTCTTACCTCCAAACTGCCATATCTCGCGAACGGATTGACCAATGCGCAAAATTTCTGTTGCATCTCAAAGAATAAACTCGCCCGATTACAACGGTATGCGTACTTTTCCCCGAGGCCGTTCTAGTTATTCGTTTCGAGCATCAGAACTGCGAAAATTTTGAGTTTCTGAAGCGTTTCTTACTTCCAAACTGCCATATCTCGCGAAAGGATTGACCAATCCGCAAAATTTCTGTTGCATCTGAAGGTCGAGACTCGCCCGATTACAACGGTATGCGTACTTTTCCCCTAGGCCGTTCTAGTTATTCGTTTCGAGCACCAGAACTGCGAAAATGTTGAGTTTCTCAAGCGTTTCTTACCTACAAACTGCCATATCTCGCGAACGGATTGACCAATCCGCAAAATTTCTGTTGCATCTGAAGGTAGAAACTCGCCCGATTACAACGGTATGCGTACTTTTACCCTAGGCCGTTCTAGTTATTCGTTTCAAGCATCAGATCTGCGCAAATTTTGAGTTTCTCAAGCGTTTCTCACCTACAAACTGCCACATCTCGCGAACGGATTGTCCAATCCGCAAAATTTCTGATGCATCTGAAAGTAGAAACTCGCCCGATTACAACGGTGTGCGTACTTTTCCCCTAGGCCGTTCTTGTCATTCGTTTCGAGCATCAGAACCGCCAAAATTTTGAGTTTCTCAAGCGTTTCTTACCTCCAAACTGCCATATCTCGCGAACGGATTGACCAATCCGCAAAATTTCTGTTGCAACTCAAAGAATAAACTCGCCCGATTACAACGGTATGCGTACTTTTCCCCTAGGCCGTTCTAGTTATTCGTTTCGAGCATCAGAACTGCGAAAATTTTGAGTTTCTGAAGCGTTTCTTACTTCCAAACTGCCATATCTCGCGAAAGGATTGACCAATCCGCAAAATTTCTGTTGCATCTGAAGGTCGAAACTCGCCCGATTACAACGGTATGCGTACTTTTCCCCTAGGCCGTTCTAGTTATTCGTTTCGAGCATCAGAACTGCGAAAATTTTGAGTTTCTCAAGCGTTTCTCACCTACAAACTGCCACATCTCGCGAACGGATTGTCCAATCCGCAAAATTTCTGATGCATCTGAAAGTAGAAACTCGCCCGATTACAACGGTGTGCGTACTTTTCCCCTAGGCCGTTCTTGTTATTCGTTTCGAGCATCAGAACCGCGAAAATTTTGAGTTTCTCAAGCGTTTCTTACATCCAAACTGCCATATCTCGCGAACGGATTGACCAATCCTCAAAACTTCTGTTGCATCTGAAAGTAGAAACTCGCCCGATTACAACGGTATGCGTACTTTTCCCCTAGGCCGTTCTAGTTATTCGTTTCGAGCATCAGAACTGCGAAAATTTTGAGTTTCTCAAGCGTTTCTTACATCCAAACTGCCATATCTCGCGAACGGATTGACCATTCCGCAAAATTTCTGTTGCATCTGAAAATAGAAACTCGCCCGATTACAACGGTATGCGTACTTTTCCCCTAGCCCGTTCTAGTTATTCGTTTCGAGCAACAGAACTGCGAAAATTTTGAGTTTTTCAAGCGTTGCTTACCTCCAAACTGGCATATCTCGCGAACGGATTGACCAATCCGCAAAATTTCTGTTGCATCTGAAAGTAGAAACTCGCCCGATTACAACGGTGTGCGTACTTTTCCCCTAGGCCGTTCTAGTTATGCTTGTCGAGCATCAGAACTGCGAAAATTTGGAGTTTCTCGAGCGTTTCTTACCTCCAAACTGCCATATCTCGCGAACGGATTGACCAATCCGCAAAATTTCTGTTGCATCTGAAAGTAGAAACTCGCCCGATTACAACACTATGCGTACTTTTCCCCTAGGCCGTTCTAGTTATTCGTTTCGAGCATCAGAACTGCGAAAATTTTGAGTTTCTCAAGCGTTTCTTACTTCCAAACTGCCATATCTCGCGAACGGATTGACCAATCCGCAAAATTTCTGTTGCATCTGAAAGTAGAAACTCGCTCGATTACAACACTATGCGTACTTTTCCCCTAGGCCGTTGTAGTTATTCGTTTCGAGCATCAGAACTGCGAAAATTTTGAGTTTCTCAAGCGTTTCTCACCTACAAACTGCCACATCTCGCGAACGGATTGTCCAATCCGCAAAATTTCTGATGCATCTGAAAGTAGAAACTCGCCCGATTACAACGGTGTGCGTACTTTTCCCCTAGGCCGTTCTTGTTATTCGTTTCGAGCATCAGAACCGCGAAAATTTTGAGTTTCTCAAGCGTTTCTTACATCCAAACTGCCATATCTCGCGAACGGATTGACCAATCCTCAAAATTTCTGTTGCATCTGAAAGTAGAAACTCGCCCGATTACAACGGTATGCGTACTTTTCCCCTAGGCCGTTCTAGTTATTCGTTTCGAGCATCAGAACTGCGAAAATTTTGAGTTTCTCAAGCGTTTCTTACATCCAAACTGCCATATCTCGCGAACGGATTGACCATTCCGCAAAATTTCTGTTGCATCTGAAAATAGAAACTCGCCCGATTACAACGGTATGCGTACTTTTCCCCTAGCCCGTTCTAGTTATTCGTTTCGAGCAACAGAACTGCGAAAATTTTGAGTTTTTCAAGCGTTGCTTACCTCCAAACTGGCATATCTCGCGAACGGATTGACCAATCCGCAAAATTTCTGTTGCATCTGAAAGTAGAAACTCGCCCGATTACAACGGTGTGCGTACTTTTCCCCTAGGCCGTTCTAGTTATGCTTGTCGAGCATCAGAACTGCGAAAATTTGGAGCTTCTCGAGCGTTTCTTACCTCCAAACTGCCATATCTCGCGAACGGATTGACCAATCCGCAAAATTTCTGTTGCATCTGAAAGTAGAAACTCGCCCGATTACAACACTATGCGTACTTTTCCCCTAGGCCGTTCTAGTTATTCGTTTCGAGCATCAGAACTGCGAAAATTTTGAGTTTCTCAAGCGTTTCTTACTTCCAAACTGCCATATCTCGCGAACGGATTGACCAATCCGCAAAATTTCTGTTGCATCTGAAAGTAGAAACTCGCCCGATTACAACACTATGCGTACTTTTCCCCTAGGCCGTTGTAGTTATTCGTTTAGAGCATCAGAACTGCGAAAATTTTGAGTTTCTCAAGCGTTGCTTACCTCCAAACTGCCATATCTCGCGAACGGATTGAACAATTCGCCAAATTTCTGTTGCATCTGAAAGTAGAAACTCGCCCGATTACAACGGTGTGCGTACTTTTCCCCTAGGCCGTTCTAGTTATGCTTGTCGAGCATCAGAACTGCGAAAATTTGGAGTTTCTCGAGCGTTTCTTACCTCCAAACTGCCATATCTCGCGAACGGATTGACCAATCCGCAAAATTTCTGTTGCATCTGAAAGTAGAAACTCGCCCGATTACAACACTATGCGTACTTTTCCCCTAGGCCGTTCTAGTTATTCGTTTCAAGCATCAGAACTGCGAAAATTTTGAGTTTCTCAAGCGTTTCTTACTTCCAAACTGCCATATCTCGCGAACGGATTGACCAATCCGCAAAATTTCTGTTGCATCTGAAAGTAGAAACTCGCCCGATTACAACACTATGCGTACTGTTCCCCTAGGCCGTTGTAGTTATTCGTTTAGAGCATCAGAACTGCGAAAATTTTGAGTTTCTCAAGCGTTGCTTACCTCCAAACTGCCATATCTCGCGAACGGATTGAACAATTCGCAAAATTTCTGTTGCATCTGAAAGTAGAAACTCGCCCGATTACAACGGTGTGCGTACTTTTCCCCTAGGCCGTTCTAGTTATGCTTGTCGAGCATCAGAACTGCGAAAATTTGGAGTTTCTCGAGCGTTTCTTACCTCCAAACTGCCATATCTCGCGAACGGATTGACCAATCCGCAAAATTTCTGTTGCATCTGAAAGTAGAAACTCGCCCGATTACAACACTATGCGTACTTTTCCCCTAGGCCGTTCTAGTTATTCGTTTCGAGCATCAGAACTGCGAAAATTTTTAGTTTCTCAAGCGTTTCTTACTTCCAAACTGCCATATCTCGCGAACGGATTGACCAATCCGCAAAATTTCTGTTGCATCTGAAAGTAGAAACTCGCCCGATTACAACACTATGCGTACTTTTCCCCTAGGCCGTTGTAGTTATTCGTTTAGAGCATCAGAACTGCGAAAATTTTGAGTTTCTCAAGCGTTGCTTACCTCCAAAGTGCCATATCTCGCGAACGGATTGAACAATTCGCAAAATTTCTGTTGCATCTGAAAGTAGAAACTCGCCCGATTACAACGGTGGGCGTACTTTTCCCCTAGGCCGTTCTAGTTATTCGTTTCGAGCATCAGAACTGCGAAAATTTTGAGTTTCTCGAGCGTTTCTTACATCCAAACTGCCATATCTCACGAACGGATTGATCAATCCGCAAAATTTCTGTTGCATCTGAAAGTAGAAATTCGCCCGATTACAAATGTATGCGTACTTTTCCCCTAGCCCGTTCTAGTTATTCGTTTCGAGCAACAGAACTGCGAAAATTTTGAGTTTCTCAAGCGTTGCTTACCTCCAAACTGCCATATCTCGCGAACGGATTGACCAATCCGCAAAATTTCTGTTGCATCTGAAAGTAGAAACTCGCCCGATTACAACGGTGTGCGTACTTTTCCCCTAGGCCGTTCTAGTTATGCTTGTCGAGCATCAGAACTGCGAAAATTTTGAGTTTCTCAAGCGTTTCTTACATCCAAACTGCCATATCTCGCGAACGGAATGACCAATCCGCAAAATTTCTGTTGCATCTGAAAGTAGAAACTCGCCCGATTACAACGGTGTCCGTACTTTTCCCCTAGGCCGTTCTTGTTATTCGTTTCGAGCATCAGAACCGCGAAAATTTTGTGTTTCTCAAGCGTTTCTTACAGCCAAACTGCCACATCTCGCGAACGGATTGACCAATCCGCAAAATTTCTGTTGCATCTGAAAGTAGAAACTCGCCCGATTACAACGGTATGCGTACTTTTCCCCTAGGCCGTTCTAGTTATTCGTTTCGAGCATCAGAACTGCGAAAATTTTGAGTTCCTCAAGCGTTTCTTACATCTAAACTGCCATATCTCGCGAACGGATTGACCAATCCGCAAAATTTCTGTTGCATCTGAAAGTAGAAACTCGCCCAATTACAACGGTATGCGTACTTTTCCCCTAGCCCGTTCTAGTTATTCGTTTCGAGCATCAGAACTGCGAAAATTTTGAGTTTCTCAAGCGTTTCTTACATCCAAACTGCCACATCTCGCGAACGGATTGACCAATCCGCAAAATTTCTGTTGCATCTGAAAGTGGATACTCGCCCGATTACAACGGTGTGCGTACTTTTCCCCTAGGCCGTTCTAGTTATGCTTGTCGAGCATCAGAACTGCGAAAATTTTGAGTTTCTCGAGCGTTTCTTACCTCCAAACTGCCATATCTCGCGAACGGATTGACCAATCCGCAAAATTTCTGTTGCATCTGAAAGTAGAAACTCGCCCGATTACAACACTACGCGTACTTTTCCCCTAGGCCGTTCTAGTTATTCGTTTCGAGCATCAGAACTGCGAAAATTTTGAGTTTCTCAAGCGGTTCTTACCTCCAAACTGGCATATCTCGCGAAAGGATTGTCCAATCCGCAAAATTTCTGTTGCATCAGAAAGTAGAAACTCGCCCGATTACAACGTTATGCGTACTTTTCCCCTAGCCCGTTCTAGTTATTCGTTTCGAGCAACAGAACTGCGAAAATTTTGAGTTTTTCAAGCATTGCTTACCTCCAAACTGCCATATCTCGCGAACGGATTGACCAATCCGCAAAATTTCTGTTGCATCTGAAAGTAGAAACTCGCCCGATTACAACGGTATGCGTACTTTTCCCCTAGCCCGTTCTAGTTATTCGTTTCGAGCATCAGAACTGCGAAAATGTTGAGTTTCTCAAGCGTTGCTTACCTCCAAACTGCCATATCTCGCGAACGGATTGACCAATCCGCAAAATTTCTGTTGCATCTGAAAGTAGAAACTCGCCCGACTACAACGGTGTCCGTACTTTTCCCCTAGGCCGTTCTAGTTATTCGTTTCGAGCATCAGAACTGCGAAAATTTTGAGTTTCTCAAGCGTTTCTTACCTCCAAACTGCCATATCTCGCGAAAGGATTGACCAATCGGCAAAATTTCTGTTGCATCTGAAAGTAGAAACTCGCCCGATTACAACACTATGCGTACTTTTCCCCTAGGCCGTTCTAGTTATTCGTTTCGAGCAACAGAACTGCGAAAATTTTGAGTTTCTCAAGCGTTGCTTACCTCCAAACTGCCATATCTCGCGAACGGATTGACCAATCCGCAAAATTTCTGTTGCATCTGAAAGTAGAAACTCGCCCGATTACAACGGTGTGCGTCCTTTTCCCCTAGGCCGTTCTTGTTATTCGTTTCGAGCATCAGAACCGCCAAAATTTTGAGTTTCTCAAGCGTTTCTTACCTCCAAACTGCCATATCTCGCGAACGGATTGACCAATCCGCAAAATTTCTGTTGCATCTCAAAGAATAAACCCGCCCGATTACAACGGTATGCGTACTTTTCCCCTAGTCCGTTCTAGTTATTCGTTTCGAGCATCAGAACTGCGAAAATTTTGAGTTTTTCAAGCGTTTCTTCCTTCCAAATTGCCATACCTCGCGAACGGATTGAGCAATCCGCAAAATTTCTGTTGCATCTGAAGGTAGAAACTCGCCCGTTTACAACGGTATGCGTACTTTTCCCGTAGGCCGTTCTAGTTATTCGTTTCGAGCATCAGAACTGCGAAAATTTTGAGTTTCTCAAGCGTTTCTTACTTCCAAACCGCCATATCTCGCGAACGGATTGACCAATCCGCAAAATTTCTGTTGCATCTGAAAGTAGAAACTCGCCCGATTACAACGGTGTGCGTACTTTTCCCCTAGGCCGTTCTGGTTAATCGTTTCGAGCATCAGAACTGCGAAAATTTTGAGTTTTTCAAGCGTTTCTTACTTCCAAATTGCCATACCTCGCGAACGGATTGAGCAATCCGCAAAATTTCTGTTGCATCTGAAGGTAGAAACTCGCCCGTTTACAACGGTATGCGTACTTTTCCCCTAGGCCGTTCTAGTTATTCGTTTCGAGCATCAGAACTGCGAAAATTTTGAGTTTCTCCAGCGTGTCTTACTTCCAAACCGCCATATCTCGCGAACGGATTGACCAATCCGCAAAATTTCTGTTGCATCTGAAAGCAGAAACTCGCCCGATTACAACGGTATGCGTACTTTTCCACTAGGCCGTTCTAGTTAATCGTTTCGAGCATCAGAACTGCGAAAATTTTGAGTTTCTCAAGCGTTTCTTACTTCCAAACTGCCATATCTCGCGAACGGACTGACCAATCCGCAAAATTTCTGATGCATCTGAAAGTAGAAACTCGCCCGATTACAACGGTATGCGTACTTTTCCACTAGGCCGTTCTAGTTAATCGTTTCGAGCATCAGAACTGCGAAAATTTTGAGTTTCTCAAGCGTTTCTTACTTCCAAACTGCCATATCTCGCGAACGGATTGACCAATCCGCAAAATTTCTGATGCATCTGAAAGTATAATAGAAACTCGCCCGATTACAACGGTATGCGTACTTTTCCCCTAGGCCGCTCTAGTTATTCGTTTCGAGCATCAGAACTGCGAAAATTTTGTGTTTCTCAAGTGTTTCATACTTCCAAACTGCCATATCTCGCGAACGGATTGACCAATCCGCAAAATTTCTGTTGCATCTGAAAGTAGAAACTCGCCCGATTACAACGGTATGCGTACTTTTCCCCTAGGCCGTTCTGGTTATTCGTTTCGAGCATCAGAACTGTGAAAATTTTGAGTTTCTCAACCGTTTCTTACCTCCAAACTGCCATATCTCGCGAACGGATTGACCAATCCGCAAAATTTCTGTTGCATCTGAAAGTAGAAAGTCGCCCGATTACAACGGTATGCGTACTTTTCCCCTAGAACGTTCTAGTTATGCTTGTCGAGCATCAGAACTGCGAAAATTTTGAGTTTCTCAAGCGTTTCTTACTTCCAAACTGCCATATCTCGCGAACCGATTGACCAATCCGCAAAATTTCTGATGCATCTGAAAGTAGAAAGTCGCCCGATTACAACGGTATGCGTACTTTTCCCCTAGAACGTTCTAGTTATGCTTGTCGAGCATCAGAACTGCGAAAATTTTGTGTTTCTCAAGCGTTTCTTACCTCCAAATTGCCATACCTCGCGAACGGATTGAGTAATCCGCAAAATTTCTGTTGCATCTGAAGGTAGAAACTCGCCCGTTTACAACGGTATGCGTACTTTTCCCCTAGGCCGTTCTAGTTATTCGTTTCGAGCATCTGAACTGCGAAAATTTTGAGTTTCTCAAGCGTTTCTTACTTCCAAACCGCCATATCTCGCGAACGGATTGACCAATCCGCAAAATTTCTGTTGCATCTGAAAGTAGAAACTCGCCCGATTACAACGTTATGCGTACTTTTCCCCTAGGGCGTTCTGGTTATTCGTTTCGAGCATCAGAACTGTGAAAATTTTGAGTTTCTCAACCGTTTCTTACATCCAAACTGCCATATCTCGCGAACGGATTGACCAATCCGCAAAATTTCTGTTGCATCTGAAAGTAGAAACTCGCCCGATTACAACGGTATGCGTACTTTTCCCCTAGGCCGTTCTAGTTATTCGTTTCGAGCATCAGAACTGCGAAAATTTTGAGTTTCTCAAGCGTTTCTTACCTCCAAACTGCCATATCTCGCGAACGGATTGACTAATCCGCAAAATTTCTGTTGCATCTGAATGTAGAAACTCGCCCGATTACAACGGTATGCGTACTTTTCCCCTAGGCCGTTCTAGTTATTCGTTTCGAGCATCAGAACTGCGAAAATTTTGAGTTTCTCAAGCGTTTCTTACCTCCAAACTGCCATATCTCGCGAACGGATTGACCAATCCGCAAAATTTCTGTTGCATCTGAAAGTACAAACTCGCCCGATTACAACGGTATGCCTACTTTTCCCCTAGGCCGTTCTAGTTATTCGTTTCGAGCATCAGAACTGCGAAAATGTTGAGTTTCTCAAGCGTTTCTTACCTCCAAACTGCCATATCTCGCGAACGGATTGACCAATCCGCAAAATTTCTGTTGCATCTGAAAGTACAAACTCGCCCGATTACAACGGTATGCCTACTTTTCCCCTAGGCCGTTCTAGTTATTCGTTTCGAGCATCAGAACTGCGAAAATGTTGAGTTTCTCAAGCGCTTCTTACCTACAAACTGCCATATCTCGCGAACGGATTGACCAATCCGCAAAATTTCTGTTGCATCTGAAAGTAGAAACTCGCCCGATTACAACGGTATGCGTACTTTTCCCCTAGGCCGTTCTAGTTATTCGTTTCGAGCATCAGAACTGCGAAAATTTTGAGTTTCTCAAGCGTTTCTTACTTCCAAACCGCCATATCTCGCGAACGGATTGACCAATCCGCAAAATTTCTGTTGCATCTGAAAGTAGAAACTCGCCCGATTACAACGGTATGCGTACTTTTCCCCTAGGCCGTTCTAGTTAATCGTTTCGAGCATCAGAACTGCGAAAATTTTGAGTTTCTCAAGCGTTTCTTACTTCCAAACTGCCATATCTCGCGAACGGATTGACCAATCCGCAAAATTTCTGATGCATCTGAAAGTAGAAAGTCGCCCGATTACAACGGTGTGCGTGCTTTTCCCCTAGAACGGTCTAGTTATGCTTGTCGAGCATCAGAACTGCGAAAATTTTGAGTTTCTCAAGCGTTTCTTACCTCCAAACTGCCATATCTCGCGAACGGATTGACTAATCCGCAAAATTTCTGTTGCATCTGAAAGTAGAAACTCGCCCGATTACAACGGTATGCGTACTTTTCCCCTAGGCCGTTCTTGTTATTCGTTTCGAGCATCAGAACTGCGAAAATTTTGAGTTTCTCAAGCGTTTCTTACATCCAAACTGCCATATCTCGCGAACGGATTGACCAATGCGCAAAATTTCTGTTGCATCTGAAAGTAGAAACTCGCCCGATTACAACGGTATGCGTACTTTTCCCCTAGTCCGTTCTAGTTATTCGTTTCGAGCATCAGAACTGCGAAAATTTTGAGTTTCTCAAGCGTTTCTTACCTCCAAACTGCCACATCTCGCGAACGGATTGACTAATCCGCAAAATTTCTGTTGCATCTGAAAGTAGAAACTCACCCGATTACAACGGTATGCGTACTTTTCCCCTAGAACGTTCTAGTTATGCTTGTCGAGCATCAGAACTGCGAAAATTTGGAGTTTCTCAAGCGTTTCTTACCTCCAAACTGCCATATCTCGCGAACGGATTGACCAATCCGCAAAATTTCTGTTGCATCTGAAAGTAGAAACTCGCCCGATTACAACGGTATGCGTACTTTTCCCCTAGTCCGTTCTAGTTATTCGTTTCGAGCATCAGAACTGCGAAAATTTTGAGTTTCTCAAGCGTTTCTTACTTCCAAACCGCCATATCTCGCGAACGGATTGACCAATCCGCAAAATTTCTGTTGCATCTGAAAGTAGAAACTCGCCCGATTACAACGGTATGCGTACTTTTCCCCTAGGCCGTTCTAGTTAATCGTTTCGAGCATCAGAACTGCGAAAATTTTGAGTTTCTCAAGCGTTTCTTACTTCCAAACTGCCATATCTCGCGAACGGATTGACCAATCCGCAAAATTTCTGTTGCATCTGAAAGTAGAAACTCGCCCGATTACAACGGTATGCGTACTTTTCCCCTAGGCCGTTCTGGTTAATCGTTTCGAGCATCAGAACTGCGAAAATTTTGAGTTTCTCAAGCGTTTCTTACTTCCAAACTGCCATATCTCGCGAACGGATTGACCAATCCGCAAAATTTCTGATGCATCTGAAAGTAGAAACTCGCCCGATTACAACGGTATGCGTACTTTTCCCCTAGGCCGCCCTAGTTATTCGTTTCGAGCATCAGAACTGCGAAAATTTTGTGTTTCTCAAGTGTTTCATACTTCCAAACTGCCATATCTCGCGAACGGATTGACCAATCCGCAAAATTTCTGTTGCATCTGAAAGTAGAAACTCGCCCGATTACAACGGTATGCGTACTTTTCCCCTAGGCCGTTCTGGTTATTCGTTTCGAGCATCAGAACTGTGAAAATTTTGAGTTTCTCAACCGTTTCTTACCTCCAAACTGCCATATCTCGCGAACGGATTGACCAATCCGCAAAATTTCTGTTGCATCTGAAAGTAGAAAGTCGCCCGATTACAACGGTATGCGTACTTTTCCCCTAGAACGTTCTAGTTATGCTTGTCGAGCATCAGAACTGCGAAAATTTTGAGTTTCTCAAGCGTTTCTTACTTCCAAACTGCCATATCTCGCGAACGGATTGACCAATCCGCAAAATTTCTGATGCATCTGAAAGTAGAAAGTCGCCCGATTACAACGGTATGCGTACTTTTCCCCTAGAACGTTCTAGTTATGCTTGTCGAGCATCAGAACTGCGAAAATTTTGTGTTCCTCAAGCGTTTCTTACCTCCAAATTGCCATACCTCGCGAACGGATTGAGCAATCCGCAAAATTTCTGTTGCATCTGAAGGTAGAAACTCGCCCGTTTACAACGGTATGCGTACTTTTCCCCTAGGCCGTTCTAGTTATTCGTTTCGAGCATCTGAACTGCGAAAATTTTGAGTTTCTCAAGCGTTTCTTACTTCCAAACCGCCATATCTCGCGAACGGATTGACCAATCCGCAAAATTTCTGTTGCATCTGAAAGTAGAAACTCGCCCGATTACAACGTTATGCGTACTTTTCCCCTAGGCCGTTCTGGTTATTCGTTTCGAGCATCAGAACTGTGAAAATTTTGAGTTTCTCAACCGTTTCTTACATCCAAACTGCCATATCTCGCGAACGGATTGACCAATCCGCAAAATTTCTGTTGCATCTGAATGTAGAAACTCGCCCGATTACAACGGTATGCGTACTTTTCCCCTAGACCGTTCTAGTTATGCTTGTCGAGCATCAGAACTGCGAAAATTTTGAGTTTCTCAAGCGTTTCTTACCTCCAAACTGCCATATCACGCGAACGGATTGACCAATCCGCAAAATTTCTGTTGCATCTGAAAGTAGAAACTCGCCCGATTACAACGGTATGCGTACTTTTCCCCTAGTCCGTTCTGGTTATTCGTTTCGAGCATCAGAACTGCGAAAATTTTGAGTTTCTCAAGCGTTTCTTTCCTCCAAACTGCCATATCTCGCGAACGGATTGACCAATCCGCAAAATTTCTGTTGCATCTGAAAGTAGAAACTCGCCCGATTACAACGGTATGCGTACTTTTCCCCTAGGCCGTTCTAGTTATTCGTTTCGAGCATCAGAACTGCGAAAATTTTGAGTTTCTCAAGCGTTTCTTACTTCCAAACCGCCATATCTCGCGAACGGATTGACCAATCCACAAAATTTCTGTTGCATCTGAAAGTAGAAACGCGCCCGATTACAACGGTATGCGTACTTTTCCCCTAGGCCGTTCTAGTTAATCGTTACGAGCATCAGAACTGCGAAAATTTTGAGATTCTCAAGCGTTTCTTACTTCCAAACTGCCATATCTCGCGAACGGATTGACCAATCCGCAAAATTTCTGATGCATCTGAAAGTAGAAAGTCGCCCGATTACAACGGTATGCGTACTTTTCCCCTAGAACGTTCTAGTTATGCTTGTCGAGCATCAGAACTGCGAAAATTTTGAGTTTCTCAAGCGTTTCTTACCTCCAAACTGCCATATCTCGTGAACGGAATGACCAATCCGCAAAATTTCTGTTGCATCTGAAAGTAGAAACTCGCCCGATTACAACGGTATGCGTACTTTTCCCCTAGGCCGTTCTGGTTATTCGTTTCGAGCATCAGAACTGTGAAAATTTTGAGTTTCTCAACCGTTTCTTACCTCCAAACTGCCGTATCTCGCGAACGGATTGACCAATCCGCAAAATTTCTGTTGCATCTGAAAGTAGAAAGTCGCCCGATTACAACGGTATGCGTACTTTTCCCC
The DNA here is from genome assembly GCF_051014685.1 of Ptiloglossa arizonensis. NCBI lineage: Eukaryota > Metazoa > Arthropoda > Insecta > Hymenoptera > Colletidae > Ptiloglossa > Ptiloglossa arizonensis. Next base: position 58,354 of record NW_027479227.1, on the reverse strand, counting down.
TAGAACGTTCTAGTTATGCTTGTCGAGCATCAGAACTGCGAAAATTTTGAGTTTCTCAAGCGTTTCTTACCTCCAAACTGCCATATCTCGCGAACGGATTGACCAATCCGTAAAATTTCTGTTGCATCTGAAAGTAGAAACTCGCCCGATTACAACGGTATGCGTACTTTTCCCCTAGGCCGTTCTAGTTATTCGTTTCGAGCATCAGAACTGCGAAAAAGTTGAGTTTCTCAAGCGTTTCTTACCTACAAACTGCCATATCTCGCGAACGGATTGACCAATCCGCAAAATTTCTGTTGCATCTGAAAGTAGAAATTGGCCCGATTACAACGGTATGCGTACTTTTCCCCTAGACCGTTCTAGTTATGCTTGTCGAGCATCAGAACTGCGAAAATTTTGAGTTTCTCAAGCGTTTCTTACTTCCAAACTGCCATATCTCGCGAACGGATTGACCAATTCGCAAAATTTCTGTTGCATCTGAAAGTAGAAACTCGCCCGATTACAACGGTAGGTGTAGTTTTCCCCTAGGCCGTTCTAGTTATTCGTTTCGAGCATCAGAACTGCGAAAATGTTGAGTTTCTCAAGCGTTTCTTACCTACAAACTGCCATATCTCGCGAACGGATTGACCAATCCGCAAAATTTCTGTTGCATCTGAAAGTAGAAACTCGCCCGATTACAACGGTATGCGTACTTTTCCCCTAGTTCGTACTGGTTATTCGTTTCGAGCATCAGAACTGTGAAAATTTTGAGCTTCTCAACCGTTTCTTACCTCCAAACTGCCATATCTCGCGAACGGATTGATCAATCCGCAAAATTTCTGTTGCATCTGAAAGTAGAAATTCACCCGATTACAACGGTATGCGTACTTTTCCCCTAGACCGCTCTAGTTATGCTTGTCGAGCACCAGAACTGCGAAAATTTTGAGTTTCTCAAGCGTTTCTTACCTCCAAACTGCCATACCTCGCGAACGGATTGACCAAACCGCAAAATTTCTGTTGCATCTGAAGGTAGAAACTCGCCCGATTACAACGGTATGCGTACTTTTCCCCTAGAACGTTCTGGTTATGCTTGTCGAGCATCAGAACTGCGAAAATTTTGAGTTTCTCAAGCGTTTCTTACATCCAAACTGCCATATCTCGCGAACGGATTGACCAATCCGTAAAATTTCTGTTGCATCTGAAAGTAGAAACTCGCCCGATTACAACGGTATGCGTACTTTTCCCCTAGGCCGTACTGGTTATTCGTTTCGAGCATCAGAACTGTGAAAATTTTGAGTTTCTCAACCGTTTCATACCGCCAAACTGCCATATCTCGCGAACGGATTGACCAATCCGCAAAATTTCTGTTGCATCTGAAAGTAGAAAGTCGCCCGATTACAACGGTATGCGTACTTTTCCCCTAGACCGTTCTAGTTATGCTTGTCGAGCATCAGAACTGCGAAAATTTTGAGTTTCTCAAGCGTTTCTTACTTCCAAACTGCCATATCTCGCGAACGGATTGACCAATCCGCAAAATTTCTGTTGCATCTGAAAGTAGAAACTCGCCCGATTACAACGGTATGCGTACTTTTCCCCTAGGCCGTTCTAGTTATTCGTTTCGAGCATCAGAACTGCGAAAATTTTGAGTTTCTCAAGCGTTTCTTACCTCCAAACTGCCATATCTCGCGAACGGATTGACCAATCCGCAACATTTCTGTTGCATCTGAAAGTAGAAACTCGCCCGATTACAACGGTATGCGTACTTTTCCCCTAGGCCGTTCTATTTATTCGTTTCGAGCATCAGAACTGCGAAAATTTTGAGTTTCTCAAGCGTTTCTTACTTCCAAACCGCCATATCCCGCGAACGGATTGACCAATCCGCAAAATTTCTGTTGCATCTGAAAGTAGAAACTCGCCCGATTACAACGGTATGCGTACTTTTCCCCTAGGCCGTTCTAGTTAATCGTTTCGAGCATCAGAACTGCGAAAATTTTGAGTTTCTCAAGCGTTTCTTACTTCCAAACTGCCATATCTCGCGAACGGATTGACCAATCCGCAAAATTTCTGTTGCATCTGAAAGTAGAAAGTCGCCCGATTCCAACGGTATGCGTACTTTTCCCTTCGGCCGTTCTGGTTATTCGTTTCGAGCATCAGAACTGCGAAAATGTTGAGTTTCTCAAGCGTTTCTTACCTACAAACTGCCATATCTCGCGAACGGATTGACCAATCCGCAAAATTTCTGTTGCATCTGAAAGTAGAAAGTCGCACGATTCCAACGGTATGCGTACTTTTCCCTTCGGCCGTTCTGGTTATTCGTTTCGAGCATCAGAACTGCGAAAATGTTGAGTTTCTCAAGCGTTTCTTACCTACAAACTGCCATATCTCGCGAACGGATTGACCAATCCGCAAAATTTCTGTTGCATCTGAAAGTAGAAACTCGCCCGATTACAACGGTATGCGTACTTTTCCCCTAGTCCGTTCTGGTTATTCGTTTCGAGCATCAGAACTGCGAAAATTTTGAGTTTCTCAAGCGTTTCTTTCCTCCAAACTGCCATATCTCGCGAACGGATTGACCAATCCGCAAAATTTCTGTTGCATCTGAAAGTAGAAACTCGCCCGATTACAACGGTATGCGTACTTTTCCCCTAGGCCGTTCTAGTTATTCGTTTCGAGCATCAGAACTGCGAAAATTTTGAGTTTCTCAAGCGTTTCTTACTTCCAAACCGCCATATCTCGCGAACGGATTGACCAATCCGCAAAATTTCTGTTGCATCTGAAAGTAGAAACGCGCCCGATTACAACGGTATGCGTACTTTTCCCCTAGGCCGTTCTAGTTAATCGTTTCGAGCATCAGAACTGCGAAAATTTTGAGATTCTCAAGCGTTTCTTACTTCCAAACTGCCATATCTCGCGAACGGATTGACCAATCCGCAAAATTTCTGATGCATCTGAAAGTAGAAAGTCGCCCGATTACAACGGTATGCGTACTTTTCCCTTCGGCCGTTCTGGTTATTCGTTTCGAGCATCAGAACTGCGAAAATGTTGAGTTTCTCAAGCGTTTCTTACCTACAAACTGCCATATCTCGCGAACGGATTGACCAATCCGCAAAATTTCTGTTGCATCTGAAAGTAGAAAGTCGCCCGATTACAACGGTATGCGTACTTTTCCCCTAGACCGTTCTAGTTATGCTTGTCGAGCATCAGAACTGCGAAAATTTTGAGTTTCTCAAGCGTTTCTTACCTCCAAACTGCCATATCACGCGAACGGATTGACCAATCCGCAAAATTTCTGTTGCATCTGAAAGTAGAAACTCGCCCGATTACAACGGTATGCGTACTTTTCCCCTAGTCCGTTCTAGTTATTCGTTTCGAGCATCAGAACTGCGAAAATTTTGAGTTTCTCAAGCGTTTCTTTCCTCCAAACTGCCATATCTCGCGAACGGATTGACCAATCCGCAAAATTTCTGTTGCATCTGAAAGTAGAAACTCGCCCGATTACAACGGTATGCGTACTTTTCCCCTAGGCCGTTCTAGTTATTCGTTTCGAGCATCAGAACTGCGAAAATTTTGAGTTTCTCAAGCGTTTCTTACTTCCAAACCGCCATATCTCGCGAACGGATTGACCAATCCGCAAAATTTCTGTTGCATCTGAAAGTAGAAACGCGCCCGATTACAACGGTATGCGTACTTTTCCCCTAGAACGTTCTAGTTATGCTTGTCGAGCATCAGAACTGCGAAAATTTTGAGTTTCTCAAGCGTTTCTTACCTCCAAACTGCCATATCTCGTGAACGGAATGACCAATCCGCAAAATTTCTGTTGCATCTGAAAGTAGAAACTCGCCCGATTACAACGGTATGCGTACTTTTCCCCTAGGCCGTTCTGGTTATTCGTTTCGAGCATCAGAACTGTGAAAATTTTGAGTTTCTCAACCGTTTCTTACCTCCAAACTGCCGTATCTCGCGAACCGGTTGACCAATCCGCAAAATTTCTGTTGCATCTGAAAGTAGAAAGTCGCCCGATTACAACGGTATGCGTACTTTTCCCCTAGAACGTTCTAGTTATGCTTGTCGAGCATCAGAACTGCGAAAATTATGAGTTTCTCAAGCGTTTCTTACTTCCAAACTGCCATATCTCGCGAACGGATTGACCAATTCGCAAAATTTCTGTTGCATCTGAAAGTAGAAACTCGCCCGATTACAACGGTAGGTGTAGTTTTCCCCTAGGCCGTTCTGGTTATTCGTTTCGAGCATCAGAACTGCGAAAATGTTGAGTTTCTCAAACGTTTCTTACCTACAAACTGCCATATCTCGCGAACGGATTGACCAATCCGCAAACTTTCTGTTGCATCTGAAAGTAGAAACTCGCCCGATTACAACGGTATGCGTACTTTTCCCCTAGTTCGTACTGGTTATTCGTTTCGAGCATCAGAACTGTAAAAATTTTGAGTTTCTCAACCGTTTCTTACCTCCAAACTGCCATATCACGCGAACGGATTGACCAATCCGCAAAATTTCTGTTGCATCTGAAAGTAGAAACTCGCCCGATTACAACGGTATGCGTACTTTTCCCCTAGTCCGTTCTAGTTATTCGTTTCGAGCATCAGAACTGCGAAAATTTTGAGTTTCTCAAGCGTTTCTTTCCTCCAAACTGCCATATCTCGCGAACGGATTGACCAATCCGCAAAATTTCTGTTGCATCTGAAAGTAGAAACTCGCCCGATTACAACGGTATGCGTACTTTTCCCCTAGGCCGTTCTAGTTATTCGTTTCGAGCATCAGAACTGCGAAAATTTTGAGTTTCTCAAGCGTTTCTTACTTCCAAACCGCCATATCTCGCGAACGGATTGACCAATCCGCAAAATTTCTGTTGCATCTGAAAGTAGAAACGCGCCCGATTACAACGGTATGCGTACTTTTCCCCTAGAACGTTCTAGTTATGCTTGTCGAGCATCAGAACTGCGAAAATTTTGAGTTTCTCAAGCGTTTCTTACCTCCAAACTGCCATATCTCGTGAACGGAATGACCAATCCGCAAAATTTCTGTTGCATCTGAAAGTAGAAACTCGCCCGATTACAACGGTATGCGTACTTTTCCCCTAGGCCGTTCTGGTTATTCGTTTCGAGCATCAGAACTGTGAAAATTTTGAGTTTCTCAACCGTTTCTTACCTCCAAACTGCCGTATCTCGCGAACCGATTGACCAATCCGCAAAATTTCTGTTGCATCTGAAAGTAGAAAGTCGCCCGATTACAACGGTATGCGTACTTTTCCCCTAGAACGTTCTAGTTATGCTTGTCGAGCATCAGAACTGCGAAAATTTTGAGTTTCTCAAGCGTTTCTTACTTCCAAACTGCCATATCTCGCGAACGGACTGACCAATTCGCAAAATTTCTGTTGCATCTGAAAGTAGAAACTCGCCCGATTACAACGGTAGGTGTAGTTTTCCCCTAGGCCGTTCTGGTTATTCGTTTCGAGCATCAGAACTGCGAAAATGTTGAGTTTCTCAAACGTTTCTTACCTACAAACTGCCATATCTCGCGAACGGATTGACCAATCCGCAAAATTTCTGTTGCATCTGAAAGTAGAAACTCGCCCGATTACAACGGTATGCGTACTTTTCCCCTAGTTCGTACTGGTTATTCGTTTCGAGCATCAGAACTGTAAAAATTTTGAGTTTCTCAACCGTTTCTTACCTCCAAACTGCCATATCTCGCGAACGGATTGACCAATCCGCAAAATTTCTGTTGCTTCTGAAAGTAGAAATTCGCCCGATTACAACGGTATGCGTACTTTTCCCCTCGACCGCTCTAGTTATGCTTGTCGAGCACCAGAACTGCGAAAATTTTGAGTTTCTCAAGCGTTTCTTACCTCCAAACTGCCATACCTCGCGAACGGATTGACCAATCCGCAAAATTTCTGTTGCATCTGAAGGTAGAAACTCGCCCGATTACAACGGTATGCGTACTTTTCCCCTAGAACGTTCTGGTTATGCTTGTCGAGCATCAGAACTGCGAAAATTTTGAGTTTCTCAAGCGTTTCTTACCTCCAAACTGCCATATCTCGCGAACGGATTGACCAATCCGCAAAATTTCTGTTGCATCTGAAAGTAGAAACTCGCCCGATTACAACGGTAGATGTAGTTTTTCCCTAGGCCGTTCTAGTTATTCGTTTCGAGCATCAGAACTGCGAAAATGTTGAGTTTCTCAAGCGTTTCTTACCTACAAACTGCCATATCTCGCGAACGGATTGACCAATCCCCAAAATTTCTGTTGCATCTGAAAGTAGAAATTCGCCCGATTACAACGGTATGCGCACTTTTCCCCTAGTCGGTTCTAGTTACTCGTTTCGAGCATCAGAACTGCGAAAATTTTGAGTTTCTCAACCGTTTCTTACCTCCAAACTGCCATATCTCGCGAACGGATTGACCAATCCGCAAAATTTCTGTTGCATCTGAAAGTAGAAAGTCGCCCGATTACAACGGTATGCGTACTTTTCCCCTAGACCGCTCTAGTTATGCTTGTCGAGCATCAGAACTGCGAAAATTTTGAGTTTCTCAAGCGTTTCTTACCTCCAAACTGCCATATCTCGCGAACGGATTGACCAATCCGCAAAATTTCTGTTGCATCTGAAAGTAGAAAGTCGCCCGATTACAACGGTATGCGTACTTTTCCCCTCGACCGCTCTAGTTATGCTTGTCGAGCACCAGAACTGCGAAAATTTTGAGTTTCTCAAGCGTTCCTTACCTACAAAATGCCATATCTCGCGAACGGATTGACCAATCCGCAAAATTTCTGTTGCACCTGAAAGTAGAAATTCGCCCGATTACAACGGTGTGCGTACTTTTCCCCTAGACCGTTCTAGTTATGCTTGTCGAGCATCAGAACTGCGAAAATTTTGAGTTTCTCAAGCGTTTCTTACCTCCAAACTGCCATATCTCGCGAACGGATTGACCAATCCGCAAAATTTCTGTTGCATCTGAAAGTAGAAACTCGCCCGATTACAACGGTGGGTGTAGTTTTCCCCTAGGCCGTTCTAGTTATTCGTTTCGAGCATCAGAACTGCGAAAATGTTGAGTTTCTCAAGCGTTTCTTACCTCCAAACTGCCATATCTCGCGAACGGATTGACCAATCCGCAAAATTTCTGTAGCATCTGAAAGTAGAAATTCGCCCGATTACAACGGTATGCGTACTTCTCCCCTAGACCGTTCTAGTTATGCTTGTCGAGCATCAGAACTGCGAAAATTTTGAGTTTCTCAAGCGTTTCTTACCTCCAAACTGCCATATCTCGCGAACGGATTGACCAATCCGCAAAATTTCTGTTGCATCTGAAAGTAGAAACTCGCCCGATTACAACGGTAGATGTAGTTTTTCCCTAGGCCGTTCTAGTTATTCGTTTCGAGCATCAGAACTGCGAAAATGTTGAGTTTCTCAAGCGTTTCTTACCTACAAACTGCCATATCTCGCGAACGGATTGACCAATCCCCAAAATTTCTGTTGCATCTGAAAGTAGAAATTCGCCCGATTACAACGGTATGCGCACTTTTCCCCTAGTCGGTTCTAGTTACTCGTTTCGAGCATCAGAACTGCGAAAATTTTGAGTTTCTCAACCGTTTCTTACCTCCAAACTGCCATATCTCGCGAACGGATTGACCAATCCGCAAAATTTCTGTAGCATCTGAAAGTAGAAATTCGCCCGATTACAACGGTATGCGTACTTTTCCCCTAGACCGTTCTAGTTATGCTTGTCGAGCATCAGAACTGCGAAAATTTTGAGTTTCTCAAGCGTTTCTTACCTCCAAACTGCCATATCTCGCGAACGGATTGACCAATCCGCAAAATTTCTGTTGCATCTGAAAGTAGAAACTCGCCCGATTACAACGGTAGATGTAGTTTTTCCCTAGGCCGTTCTAGTTATTCGTTTCGAGCATCAGAACTGCGAAAATGTTGAGTTTCTCAAGCGTTTCTTACCTACAAACTGCCATATCTCGCGAACGGATTGACCAATCCCCAAAATTTCTGTTGCATCTGAAAGTAGAAAGTCGCCCGATTACAACGGTATGCGTACTTTTCCCCTAGAACGTTCTAGTTATACTTGTCGAGCATCAGAACTGCGAAAATTTTGAGTTTCTCAAGCGTTTCTTACCTCCAAACTGCCATATCTCGCGAACGGATTGACCAATCCGTAAAATTTCTGTTGCATCTGAAAGTAGAAACTCGCCCGATTACAACGGTATGCGTACTTTTCCCCTAGGCCGTTCTAGTTATTCGTTTCGAGCATCAGAACTGCGAAAATGTTGAGTTTCTCAAGCGTTCCTTACCTACAAAATGCCATATCTCGCGAACGGATTGACCAATCCGCAAAATTTCTGTTGCACCTGAAAGTAGAAATTCGCCCGATTACAACGGTGTGCGTACTTTTCCCCTAGACCGTTCTAGTTATGCTTGTCGAGCATCAGAACTGCGAAAATTTTGAGTTTCTCAAGCGTTTCTTACCTCCAAACTGCCATATCTCGCGAACGGATTGACCAATCCGCAAAATTTCTGTTGCATCTGAAAGTAGAAACTCGCCCGATTACAACGGTAGGTGTAGTTTTCCCCTAGGCCGTTCTAGTTATTCGTTTCGAGCATCAGAACTGCGAAAATGTTGAGTTTCTCAAGCGTTTCTTACCTCCAAACTGCCATATCTCGCGAACGGATTGACCAATCCGCAAAATTTCTGTAGCATCTGAAAGTAGAAATTCGCCCGATTACAACGGTATGCGTACTTTTCCCCTAGACCGTTCTAGTTATGCTTGTCGAGCATCAGAACTGCGAAAACTTTGAGTTTCTCAAGCGTTTCTTACCTCCAAACTGCCATATCTCGCGAACGGATTGACCAATCCGCAAAATTTCTGTTGCATCTGAAAGTAGAAACTCGCCCGATTACAACGGTAGATGTAGTTTTTCCCTAGGCCGTTCTAGTTATTCGTTTCGAGCATCAGAACTGCGAAAATGTTGAGTTTCTCAAGCGTTTCTTACCTACAAACTGCCATATCTCGCGAACGGATTGACCAATCCCCAAAATTTCTGTTGCATCTGAAAGTAGAAATTCGCCCGATTACAACGGTATGCGCACTTTTCCCCTAGTCGGTTCTAGTTACTCGTTTCGAGCATCAGAACTGCGAAAATTTTGAGTTTCTCAACCGTTTCTTACCTCCAAACTGCCATATCTCGCGAACGGATTGACCAATCCGCAAAATTTCTGTAGCATCTGAAAGTAGAAATTCGCCCGATTACAACGGTATGCGTACTTTTCCCCTAGACCGTTCTAGTTATGCTTGTCGAGCATCAGAACTGCGAAAATTTTGAGTTTCTCAAGCGTTTCTTACCTCCAAACTGCCATATCTCGCGAACGGATTGACCAATCCGCAAAATTTCTGTTGCATCTGAAAGTAGAAACTCGCCCGATTACAACGGTAGATGTAGTTTTTCCCTAGGCCGTTCTAGTTATTCGTTTCGAGCATCAGAACTGCGAAAATGTTGAGTTTCTCAAGCGTTTCTTACCTCCAAACTGCCATATCTCGCGAACGGATTGACCAATCCGCAAAATTTCTGTTGCATCTGAAAGTAGAAAGTCGCCCGATTACAACGGTATGCGCACTTTTCCCCTAGTCGGTTCTAGTTACTCGTTTCGAGCATCAGAACTGCGAAAATGTTGAGTTTCTCAAGCGTTTCTTACCTCCAAACTGCCATATCTCGCGAACGGATTGACCAATCCGCAAAATTTCTGTTGCATCTGAAAGTAGAAAGTCGCCCGATTACAACGGTATGCGTACTTTTCCCCTAGACCGCTCTAGTTATGCTTGTCGGGCATCAGAACTGCGAAAATTTTGAGTTTCTCAAGCGTTTCTTACCTCCAAACTGCCATATCTCGCGAACGGATTGACCAATCCGCAAAATTTCTGTTGCATCTGAAAGTAGAAAGTCGCCCGATTACAACGGTATGCGTACTTTTCCCCTAGAACGTTCTAGTTATACTTGTCGAGCATCAGAACTGCGAAAATTTTGAGTTTCTCAAGCGTTTCTTACCTCCAAACTGCCATATCTCGCGAACGGATTGACCAATCCGTAAAATTTCTGTTGCATCTGAAAGTAGAAACTCGCCCGATTACAACGGTATGCGTACTTTTCCCCTAGGCCGTTCTAGTTATTCGTTTCGAGCATCAGAACTGCGAAAATGTTGAGTTTCTCAAGCGTTCCTTACCTACAAAATGCCATATCTCGCGAACGGATTGACCAATCCGCAAAATTTCTGTTGCACCTGAAAGTAGAAATTCGCCCGATTACAACGGTGTGCGTACTTTTCCCCTAGACCGTTCTAGTTATGCTTGTCGAGCATCAGAACTGCGAAAATTTTGAGTTTCTCAAGCGTTTCTTACCTCCAAACTGCCATATCTCGCGAACGGATTGACCAATCCGCAAAATTTCTGTTGCATCTGAAAGTAGAAACTCGCCCGATTACAACGGTAGGTGTAGTTTTCCCCTAGGCCGTTCTAGTTATTCGTTTCGAGCATCAGAACTGCGAAAATGTTGAGTTTCTCAAGCGTTTCTTACCTACAAACTGCCATATCTCGCGAACGGATTGACCAATCCCCAAAATTTCTGTTGCATCTGAAAGTAGAAACTCGCCCGATTACAACGGTAGGTGTAGTTTTCCCCTAGGCCGTTCTAGTTATTCGTTTCGAGCATCAGAACTGCGAAAATTTTGAGTTTCTCAACCGTTTCTTACCTCCAAACTGCCATATCTCGCGAACGGATTGACCAATCCGCAAAATTTCTGTAGCATCTGAAAGTAGAAATTCGCCCGATTACAACGGTATGCGTACTTTTCCCCTAGACCGTTCTAGTTATGCTTGTCGAGCATCAGAACTGCGAAAATTTTGAGTTTCTCAAGCGTTTCTTACCTCCAAACTGCCATATCTCGCGAACGGATTGACCAATCCGCAAAATTTCTGTTGCATCTGAAAGTAGAAACTCGCCCGATTACAACGGTAAGCGTACTTTTCCCCTAGAACGTTCTAGTTATACTTGTCGAGCATCAGAACTGCGAAAATTTTGAGTTTCTCAAGCGTTTCTTACCTCCAAACTGCCATATCTCGCGAACGGATTGACCAATCCGTAAAATTTCTGTTGCATCTGAAAGTAGAAACTCGCCCGATTACAACGGTATGCGTACTTTTCCCCTAGGCCGTTCTAGTTATTCGTTTCGAGCATCAGAACTGCGAAAATGTTGAGTTTCTCAAGCGTTCCTTACCTACAAAATGCCATATCTCGCGAACGGATTGACCAATCCGCAAAATTTCTGTTGCACCTGAAAGTAGAAATTCGCCCGATTACAACGGTGTGCGTACTTTTCCCCTAGACCGTTCTAGTTATGTTTGTCGAGCATCAGAACTGCGAAAATTTTGAGTTTCTCAAGCGTTTCTTACCTCCAAACTGCCATATCTCGCGAACGGATTGACCAATCCGCAAAATTTCTGTTGCATCTGAAAGTAGAAACTCGCCCGATTACAACGGTAGGTGTAGTTTTCCCCTAGGCCGTTCTAGTTATTCGTTTCGAGCATCAGAACTGCGAAAATGTTGAGTTTCTCAAGCGTTTCTTACCTCCAAACTACCATATCTCGCGAACGGATTGACCAATCCGCAAAATTTCTGTAGCATCTGAAAGTAGAAATTCGCCCGATTACAACGGTATGCGTACTTTTCCCCTAGACCGTTCTAGTTATGCTTGTCGAGCATCAGAACTGCGAAAATTTTGAGTTTCTCAAGCGTTTCTTACCTCCAAACTGCCATATCTCGCGAACGGATTGACCAATCCGCAAAATTTCTGTTGCATCTGAAAGTAGAAACTCGCCCGATTACAACGGTAGATGTAGTTTTTCCCTAGGCCGTTCTAGTTATTCGTTTCGAGCATCAGAACTGCGAAAATGTTGAGTTTCTCAAGCGTTTCTTACCTCCAAACTGCCATATCTCGCGAACGGATTGACCAATCCGCAAAATTTCTGTTGCATCTGAAAGTAGAAAGTCGCCCGATTACAACGGTATGCGTACTTTTCCCCTAGACCGCTCTAGTTATGCTTGTCGAGCATCAGAACTGCGAAAATTTTGAGTTTCTCAAGCGTTTCTTACCTCCAAACTGCCATATCTCGCGAACGGATTGACCAATCCGCAAAATTTCTGTTGCATCTGAAAGTAGAAAGTCGCCCGATTACAACGGTATGCGTACTTTTCCCCTAGAACGTTCTAGTTATACTTGTCGAGCATCAGAACTGCGAAAATTTTGAGTTTCTCAAGCGTTTCTTACCTCCAAACTGCCATATCTCGCGAACGGATTGACCAATCCGTAAAATTTCTGTTGCATCTGAAAGTAGAAACTCGCCCGATTACAACGGTATGCGTACTTTTCCCCTAGGCCGTTCTAGTTATTCGTTTCGAGCATCAGAACTGCGAAAATGTTGAGTTTCTCAAGCGTTCCTTACCTACAAAATGCCATATCTCGCGAACGGATTGACCAATCCGCAAAATTTCTGTTGCACCTGAAAGTAGAAATTCGCCCGATTACAACGGTGTGCGTACTTTTCCCCTAGACCGTTCTAGTTATGCTTGTCGAGCATCAGAACTGCGAAAATTTTGAGTTTCTCAAGCGTTTCTTACCTCCAAACTGCCATATCTCGCGAACGGATTGACCAATCCGCAAAATTTCTGTTGCATCTGAAAGTAGAAACTCGCCCGATTACAACGGTACGTGTAGTTTTCCCCTAGGCCGTTCTAGTTATTCGTTTCGAGCATCAGAACTGCGAAAATGTTGAGTTTCTCAAGCGTTTCTTACCTCCAAACTGCCATATCTCGCGAACGGATTGACCAATCCGCAAAATTTCTGTAGCATCTGAAAGTAGAAATTCGCCCGATTACAACGGTATGCGTACTTTTCCCCTAGACCGTTCTAGTTATGCTTGTCGAGCATCAGAACTGCGAAAATTTTGAGTTTCTCAAGCGTTTCTTACCTCCAAACTGCCATATCTCGCGAACGGATTGACCAATCCGCAAAATTTCTGTTGCATCTGAAAGTAGAAACTCGCCCGATTACAACGGTAGATGTAGTTTTTCCCTAGGCCGTTCTAGTTATTCGTTTCGAGCATCAGAACTGCGAAAATGTTGAGTTTCTCAAGCGTTTCTTACCTCCAAACTGCCATATCTCGCGAACGGATTGACCAATCCGCAAAATTTCTGTTGCATCTGAAAGTAGAAAGTCGCCCGATTACAACGGTATGCGTACTTTTCCCCTAGACCGCTCTAGTTATGCTTGTCGAGCATCAGAACTGCGAAAATTTTGAGTTTCTCAAGCGTTTCTTACCTCCAAACTGCCATATCTCGCGAACGGATTGACCAATCCGCAAAATTTCTGTTGCATCTGAAAGTAGAAAGTCGCCCGATTACAACGGTATGCGTACTTTTCCCCTAGAACGTTCTAGTTATACTTGTCGAGCATCAGAACTGCGAAAATTTTGAGTTTCTCAAGCGTTTCTTACCTCCAAACTGCCATATCTCGCGAACGGATTGAACAATCCGTAAAATTTCTGTTGCATCTGAAAGTAGAAACTCGCCCGATTACAACGGTATGCGTACTTTTCCCCTAGGCCGTTCTAGTTATTCGTTTCGAGCATCAGAACTGCGAAAATGTTGAGTTTCTCAAGCGTTCCTTACCTACAAAATGCCATATCTCGCGAACGGATTGACCAATCCGCAAAATTTCTGTTGCACCTGAAAGTAGAAATTCGCCCGATTACAACGGTGTGCGTACTTTTCCCCTAGACCGTTCTAGTTATGCTTGTCGAGCATCAGAACTGCGAAAATTTTGAGTTTCTCAAGCGTTTCTTACCTCCAAACTGCCATATCTCGCGAACGGATTGACCAATCCGCAAAATTTCTGTTGCATCTGAAAGTAGAAACTCGCCCGATTACAACGGTACGTGTAGTTTTCCCCTAGGCCGTTCTAGTTATTCGTTTCGAGCATCAGAACTGCGAAAATGTTGAGTTTCTCAAGCGTTTCTTACCTCCAAACTGCCATATCTCGCGAACGGATTGACCAATCCGCAAAATTTCTGTAGCATCTGAAAGTAGAAATTCGCCCGATTACAACGGTATGCGTACTTTTCCCCTAGACCGTTCTAGTTATGCTTGTCGAGCATCAGAACTGCGAAAATTTTGAGTTTCTCAATCGTTTCTTACCTCCAAACTGCCATATCTCGCGAACGGATTGACCAATCCGCAAAATTTCTGTTGCATCTGAAAGTAGAAACTCGCCCGATTACAACGGTAGATGTAGTTTTTCCCTAGGCCGTTCTAGTTATTCGTTTCGAGCATCAGAACTGCGAAAATTTTGAGTTTCTCAAGCGTTTCTTACCTACAAACTGCCATATCTCGCGAACGGATTGACCAATCCGCAAAATTTCTGTTGCATCTGAAAGTAGAAAGTCGCCCGATTACAACGGTATGCGTACTTTTCCCCTAGACCGCTCTAGTTAAGCTTGTCGAGCATCAGAACTGCGAAAATTTTGAGTTTCTCGAGCGTTTCTTACCTCCAAACTGCCATATCTCGCGAACGGATTGACCAATCCGCAAAATTTCTGTTGCATCTGAAAGTAGAAACTCGCCCGATTACAACTGTATGCGTACTTTTCCCCTAGGCCGTTCTAGTTATTCGTTTCGAGCATCAGAACTGCGAAAATTTTGAGTTTCTCAAGCGTTTCTTACTTCCAAACTGCCATATCTCGCGAACGGATTGACCAATCCGCAAAATTTCTGTTGCATCTGAAGGTAGAAACTCGCCCGATTACAACGGTATGCGTACTTTTCCCCTAGGCCGTTCTATTTATTCGTTTCGAGCATCAGAACTGCGAAAATTTTGAGTTTCTCAAACGTTTTTTACTTCCAAACTGCCATATCTCGCGAAAGGATTGACCAATCCGCAAAATTTCTGTTGCATCTGAAAGTAGAAACTCGCCCGATTACAACGGTATGCGTAGGTTTCCCCTAGGCCGTTCTGGTTATTCGTTTCGAGCATCAGAACTGTGAAAATTTTGAGTTTCTCAACCGTTTCTTACCTCCAAACTGCCATATCTCGCGAACGGATTGACCAATCCGCAAAATTTCTGATGCATCTGAAAGTAGAAACTCGCCCGATTACAACGGTATGCGTAGGTTTCCCCTAGGCCGTTCTGGTTATTCGTTTCGAGCATCAGAACTGTGAAAATTTTGAGTTTCTCAACCGTTTCTTACATCCGAACTGCCATATCTCGCGAACGGATTGACCAATCCGCAAAATTTCTGTTGCATCTGAAAGTAGAAACTCGCCCGATTACAACGGTGTGCGTACTTTTCCCCTAGGCCGTTCTAGTTATGCTTGTCGAGCATCAGAACTGCGAAAATTTTGAGTTTCTCGAGCGTTTCTTACCTCCAAACTGCCATATCTCGCGAACGGATTGACCAATCCGCAAAATTTCTGTTGCATCTGAAAGTAGAAACTCGCCCGATTACAACGGTGTGCGTACTTTTCCCCTAGGCCGTTATAGTTATTCGTTTCGAGCATCAGAACTGCGAAAATTTTGAGTTTCTCAAGCGTTTCTTACTTCCAAACTGCCATATCTCGCGAACGGATTGACCAATCCGCAAAATTTCTGTTGCATCTGAAGGTAGAAACTCGCCCGATTACAACGGTATGCGTACTTTTCCCCTAGGCCGTTCTATTTATTCGTTTCGAGCATCAGAACTGCGAAAATTTTGAGTTTCTCAAACGTTTCTTACTTCCAAACTGCCATATCTCGCGAAAGGATTGACCAATCCGCAAAATTTCTGTTGCATCTGAAGGTCGAAACTCGCCCGATTACAACGGTATGCGTACTTTTCCCCTAGGCCGTTCTAGTTATTCGTTTCGAGCATCAGAACTGCGAAAATTTTGAGTTTCTCAAGCGTTTCTTACCTCCAAACTGCCATACCTCGCGAACGGATTGACCAATCCGCAAAATTTCTGTTGCATCTGAAAGTAGAAACTCGCCCGATTACAACACTATGCGTACTTTTCCCCTAGGCCGTTCTAGTTATTCGTTTCGAGCATCAGAACTGCGAAAATTTTGAGTTTCTCAACCGTTTCTTACCTCCAAACTGCCATATCTCGCGAACGGATTGACCAATCCGCAAAATTTCTGATGCATCTGAAAGTAGAAACTCGCCCGATTACAACGGTATGCGTAGGTTTCCCCTAGGCCGTTCTGGTTATTCGTTTCGAGCATCAGAACTGTGAAAATTTTGAGTTTCTCAACCGTTTCTTACCTCCGAACTGCCATATCTCGCGAACGGATTGACCAATCCGCAAAATTGCTGTTGCATCTGAAAGTAGAAACTCGCCCGATTACAACGGTGTGCGTACTTTTCTCCTAGGCCGTTCTAGTTATGCTTGTCGAGCATCAGAACTGCGAAAATTTTGAGTTTCTCGAGCGTTTCTTACCTCCAAACTGCCATATCTCGCGAACGGATTGACCAATCCGCAAAATTTCTGTTGCATCTGAAAGTAGAAACTCGCCCGATTACAACGGTAGATGTAGTTTTTCCCTAGGCCGTTCTAGTTATTCGTTTCGAGCATCAGAACTGCGAAAATTTTGAGTTTCTCAAGCGTTTCTTACCTACAAACTGCCATATCTCGCGAACGGATTGACCAATCCGCAAAATTTCTGTTGCATCTGAAAGTAGAAAGTCGCCCGATTACAACGGTATGCGTACTTTTCCCCTAGACCGCTCTAGTTAAGCTTGTCGAGCATCAGAACTGCGAAAATTTTGAGTTTCTCAATCGTTTCTTACCTCCAAACTGCCATATCTCGCGAACGGATTGACCAATCCGCAAAATTTCTGTTGCATCTGAAAGTAGAAACTCGCCCGATTACAACGGTAGATGTAGTTTTTCCCTAGGCCGTTCTAGTTATTCGTTTCGAGCATCAGAACTGCGAAAATTTTGAGTTTCTCAAACGTTTTTTACTTCCAAACTGCCATATCTCGCGAAAGGATTGACCAATCCGCAAAATTTCTGTTGCATCTGAAAGTAGAAAGTCGCCCGATTACAACGGTATGCGTACTTTTCCCCTAGACCGTTCTAGTTATGCTTGTCGAGCATCAGAACTGCGAAAATTTTGAGTTTCTCAATCGTTTCTTACCTCCAAACTGCCATATCTCGCGAACGGATTGACCAATCCGCAAAATTTCTGTTGCATCTGAAAGTAGAAACTCGCCCGATTACAACGGTAGATGTAGTTTTTCCCTAGGCCGTTCTAGTTATTCGTTTCGAGCATCAGAACTGCGAAAATTTTGAGTTTCTCAAGCGTTTCTTACCTACAAACTGCCATATCTCGCGAACGGATTGACCAATCCGCAAAATTTCTGTTGCATCTGAAAGTAGAAAGTCGCCCGATTACAACGGTATGCGTACTTTTCCCCTAGACCGCTCTAGTTAAGCTTGTCG
Source organism: Ptiloglossa arizonensis (assembly GCF_051014685.1). Taxonomy (NCBI): domain Eukaryota; kingdom Metazoa; phylum Arthropoda; class Insecta; order Hymenoptera; family Colletidae; genus Ptiloglossa; species Ptiloglossa arizonensis. The sequence goes on along the minus strand of NW_027479227.1, from coordinate 40,829 downwards.
AGCATCAGAACTGCGAAAATTTTGAGTTTCTCGAGCGTTTCTTACCTCCAAACTGCCATATCTCGCGAACGGATTGACCAATCCGCAAAATTTCTGTTGCATCTGAAAGTAGAAACTCGCCCGATTACAACTGTATGCGTACTTTTCCCCTAGGCCGTTCTAGTTATTCGTTTCGAGCATCAGAACTGCGAAAATTTTGAGTTTCTCAAGCGTTTCTTACTTCCAAACTGCCATATCTCGCGAACGGATTGACCAATCCGCAAAATTTCTGTTGCATCTGAAGGTAGAAACTCGCCCGATTACAACGGTATGCGTACTTTTCCCCTAGGCCGTTCTATTTATTCGTTTCGAGCATCAGAACTGCGAAAATTTTGAGTTTCTCAAACGTTTTTTACTTCCAAACTGCCATATCTCGCGAAAGGATTGACCAATCCGCAAAATTTCTGTTGCATCTGAAAGTAGAAACTCGCCCGATTACAACGGTATGCGTAGGTTTCCCCTAGGCCGTTCTGGTTATTCGTTTCGAGCATCAGAACTGTGAAAATTTTGAGTTTCTCAACCGTTTCTTACCTCCAAACTGCCATATCTCGCGAACGGATTGACCAATCCGCAAAATTTCTGATGCATCTGAAAGTAGAAACTCGCCCGATTACAACGGTATGCGTAGGTTTCCCCTAGGCCGTTCTGGTTATTCGTTTCGAGCATCAGAACTGTGAAAATTTTGAGTTTCTCAACCGTTTCTTACATCCGAACTGCCATATCTCGCGAACGGATTGACCAATCCGCAAAATTTCTGTTGCATCTGAAAGTAGAAACTCGCCCGATTACAACGGTGTGCGTACTTTTCCCCTAGGCCGTTCTAGTTATGCTTGTCGAGCATCAGAACTGCGAAAATTTTGAGTTTCTCGAGCGTTTCTTACCTCCAAACTGCCATATCTCGCGAACGGATTGACCAATCCGCAAAATTTCTGTTGCATCTGAAAGTAGAAACTCGCCCGATTACAACGGTGTGCGTACTTTTCCCCTAGGCCGTTATAGTTATGCTTGTCGAGCATCAGAACTGCGAAAATTTTGAGTTTCTCGAGCGTTTCTTACCTCCAAACTGCCATATCTCGCGAACGGATTGACCAATCCGCAAAATTTCTGTTGCATCTGAAAGTAGAAACTCGCCCGATTACAACTGTATGCGTACTTTTCCCCTAGGCCGTTCTAGTTATTCGTTTCGAGCATCAGAACTGCGAAAATTTTGAGTTTCTCAAGCGTTTCTTACTTCCAAACTGCCATATCTCGCGAACGGATTGACCAATCCGCAAAATTTCTGTTGCATCTGAAGGTAGAAACTCGCCCGATTACAACGGTATGCGTACTTTTCCCCTAGGCCGTTCTATTTATTCGTTTCGAGCATCAGAACTGCGAAAATTTTGAGTTTCTCAAACGTTTCTTACTTCCAAACTGCCATATCTCGCGAAAGGATTGACCAATCCGCAAAATTTCTGTTGCATCTGAAGGTCGAAACTCGCCCGATTACAACGGTATGCGTACTTTTCCCCTAGGCCGTTCTAGTTATTCGTTTCGAGCATCAGAACTGCGAAAATTTTGAGTTTCTCAAGCGTTTCTTACCTCCAAACTGCCATACCTCGCGAACGGATTGACCAATCCGCAAAATTTCTGTTGCATCTGAAAGTAGAAACTCGCCCGATTACAACACTATGCGTACTTTTCCCCTAGGCCGTTCTAGTTATTCGTTTCGAGCATCAGAACTGCGAAAATTTTGAGTTTCTCAACCGTTTCTTACCTCCAAACTGCCATATCTCGCGAACGGATTGACCAATCCGCAAAATTTCTGATGCATCTGAAAGTAGAAACTCGCCCGATTACAACGGTATGCGTAGGTTTCCCCTAGGCCGTTCTGGTTATTCGTTTCGAGCATCAGAACTGTGAAAATTTTGAGTTTCTCAACCGTTTCTTACCTCCGAACTGCCATATCTCGCGAACGGATTGACCAATCCGCAAAATTGCTGTTGCATCTGAAAGTAGAAACTCGCCCGATTACAACGGTGTGCGTACTTTTCCCCTAGGCCGTTCTAGTTATGCTTGTCGAGCATCAGAACTGCGAAAATTTTGAGTTTCTCGAGCGTTTCTTACCTCCAAACTGCCATATCTCGCGAACGGATTGACCAATCCGCAAAATTTCTGTTGCATCTGAAAGTAGAAACTCGCCCGATTACAACTGTATGCGTACTTTTCCCCTAGGCCGTTCTAGTTATGCTTGTCGAGCATCAGAACTGCGAAAATTTTGAGTTTCTCAAGCGTTTCTTACCTCCAAACTGCCATATCTCGCGAACGGATTGACCAATCCGCAAAATTTCTGTTGCATCTGAAAGAATAAACTCGCCCGATTACAACGGTATGCGTACTTTTCCCCTAGGCCGTTCTATTTATTCGTTTCGAGCATCAGAACTGCGAAAATTTTGAGTTTCTCAAGCGTTTCTTACTTCCAAACTGCCATATCTCGCGAAAGGATTGACCAATCCGCAAAATTTCTGTTGCATCTGAAGGTCGAAACTCGCCCGATTACAACGGTATGCGTACTTTTCCCCTAGGCCGTTCTAGTTATTCGTTTCGAGCATCAGAACAGCGAAAATTTTGAGTTTCTCAAGCGTTTCTTACCTCCAAACTGCCATACCTCGCGAACGGATTGACCAATCCGCAAAATTTCTGTTGCATCTGAAAGTAGAAACTCGCCCGATTACAACACTATGCGTACTTTTCCCCTAGGCCGTTCTAGTTATTCGTTTCGAGCATCAGAACTGCGAAAATTTTGAGTTTGTCAAGCGTTTCTTACATCCAAACTGCCATATCTCGCGAACGGATTGACCAATCCGCAAAATTTCTGTTGCATCTGAAGGTAGAAACTCGCCCGATTACAACGGTATGCGTACTTTTCCCCTAGGCCGTTCTAGTTATTCGTTTCGAGCATCAGAACTGCGAAAATTTTGAGTTTCTCAAGCGTTTCTCACCTACAAACTACCACATCTCGCGAACGGATTGTCCAATCCGCAAAATTTCTGATGCATCTGAAAGTAGAAACTCGCCCGATTACAACGGTGTGCGTACTTTTCCCCTAGGCCGTTCTTGTTATTCGTTTCGAGCATCAGAACCGCGAAAATTTTGAGTTTCTCAAGCGTTTCTTACATCCAAACTGCCATATCTCGCGAACGGATTGACCAATCCGCAAAATTTCTGTTGCATCTGAAAGTAGAAACTCGCCCGATTACAACGGTATGCGTACTTTTCCCCTAGGCCGTTCTAGTTATTCGTTTCGAGCATCAGAACTGCGAAAATTTTGAGTTTCTCAAGCGTTTCTTACATCCAAACTGCCATATCTCGCGAACGGATTGACCAATCCGCAAAATTTCTGTTGCATCTGAAAGTAGAAATTCGCCCGATTACAACGGTATGCGTACTTTTCCCCTAGACCGTTCTAGTTATGCTTGTCGAGCATCAGAACTGCGAAAATTTTGAGTTTCTCAAGCGTTTCTTACCTCCAAACTGCCATATCTCGCGAACGGATTGACCAATCCGCAAAATTTCTGTTGCATCTGAAAGTAGAAACTCGCCCGATTACAACGGTAGATGTAGTTTTTCCCTAGGCCGTTCTAGTTATTCGTTTCGAGCATCAGAACTGCGAAAATGTTGAGTTTCTCAAGCGTTTCTTACCTCCAAACTGCCATATCTCGCGAACGGATTGACCAATCCGCAAAATTTCTGTTGCATCTGAAAGTAGAAAGTCGCCCGATTACAACGGTATGCGTACTTTTCCCCTAGACCGCTCTAGTTATGCTTGTCGAGCATCAGAACTGCGAAAATTTTGAGTTTCTCAAGCGTTTCTTACCTCCAAACTGCCATATCTCGCGAACGGATTGACCAATCCGCAAAATTTCTGTTGCATCTGAAAGTAGAAAGTCGCCCGATTACAACGGTATGCGTACTTTTCCCCTAGAACGTTCTAGTTATACTTGTCGAGCATCAGAACTGCGAAAATTTTGAGTTTCTCAAGCGTTTCTTACCTCCAAACTGCCATATCTCGCGAACGGATTGACCAATCCGTAAAATTTCTGTTGCATCTGAAAGTAGAAACTCGCCCGATTACAACGGTATGCGTACTTTTCCCCTAGGCCGTTCTAGTTATTCGTTTCGAGCATCAGAACTGCGAAAATGTTGAGTTTCTCAAGCGTTCCTTACCTACAAAATGCCATATCTCGCGAACGGATTGACCAATCCGCAAAATTTCTGTTGCACCTGAAAGTAGAAATTCGCCCGATTACAACGGTGTGCGTACTTTTCCCCTAGACCGTTCTAGTTATGCTTGTCGAGCATCAGAACTGCGAAAATTTTGAGTTTCTCAAGCGTTTCTTACCTCCAAACTGCCATATCTCGCGAACGGATTGACCAATCCGCAAAATTTCTGTTGCATCTGAAAGTAGAAACTCGCCCGATTACAACGGTAGGTGTAGTTTTCCCCTAGGCCGTTCTAGTTATTCGTTTCGAGCATCAGAACTGCGAAAATGTTGAGTTTCTCAAGCGTTTCTTACCTACAAACTGCCATATCTCGCGAACGGATTGACCAATCCCCAAAATTTCTGTTGCATCTGAAAGTAGAAACTCGCCCGATTACAACGGTAGGTGTAGTTTTCCCCTAGGCCGTTCTAGTTATTCGTTTCGAGCATCAGAACTGCGAAAATTTTGAGTTTCTCAACCGTTTCTTACCTCCAAACTGCCATATCTCGCGAACGGATTGACCAATCCGCAAAATTTCTGTAGCATCTGAAAGTAGAAATTCGCCCGATTACAACGGTATGCGTACTTTTCCCCTAGACCGTTCTAGTTATGCTTGTCGAGCATCAGAACTGCGAAAATTTTGAGTTTCTCAAGCGTTTCTTACCTCCAAACTGCCATATCTCGCGAACGGATTGACCAATCCGCAAAATTTCTGTTGCATCTGAAAGTAGAAACTCGCCCGATTACAACGGTAAGCGTACTTTTCCCCTAGAACGTTCTAGTTATACTTGTCGAGCATCAGAACTGCGAAAATTTTGAGTTTCTCAAGCGTTTCTTACCTCCAAACTGCCATATCTCGCGAACGGATTGACCAATCCGTAAAATTTCTGTTGCATCTGAAAGTAGAAACTCGCCCGATTACAACGGTATGCGTACTTTTCCCCTAGGCCGTTCTAGTTATTCGTTTCGAGCATCAGAACTGCGAAAATGTTGAGTTTCTCAAGCGTTCCTTACCTACAAAATGCCATATCTCGCGAACGGATTGACCAATCCGCAAAATTTCTGTTGCACCTGAAAGTAGAAATTCGCCCGATTACAACGGTATGCGTACTTTTCCCCTAGACCGCTCTAGTTATGCTTGTCGAGCATCAGAACTGCGAAAATTTTGAGTTTCTCAAGCGTTTCTTACCTCCAAACTGCCATATCTCGCGAACGGATTGACCAATCCGCAAAATTTCTGTTGCATCTGAAAGTAGAAAGTCGCCCGATTACAACGGTATGCGTACTTTTCCCCTAGAACGTTCTAGTTATACTTGTCGAGCATCAGAACTGCGAAAATTTTGAGTTTCTCAAGCGTTTCTTACCTCCAAACTGCCATATCTCGCGAACGGATTGACCAATCCGTAAAATTTCTGTTGCATCTGAAAGTAGAAACTCGCCCGATTACAACGGTATGCGTACTTTTCCCCTAGGCCGTTCTAGTTATTCGTTTCGAGCATCAGAACTGCGAAAATGTTGAGTTTCTCAAGCGTTCCTTACCTACAAAATGCCATATCTCGCGAACGGATTGACCAATCCGCAAAATTTCTGTTGCACCTGAAAGTAGAAATTCGCCCGATTACAACGGTGTGCGTACTTTTCCCCTAGACCGTTCTAGTTATGCTTGTCGAGCATCAGAACTGCGAAAATTTTGAGTTTCTCAAGCGTTTCTTACCTCCAAACTGCCATATCTCGCGAACGGATTGACCAATCCGCAAAATTTCTGTTGCACCTGAAAGTAGAAATTCGCCCGATTACAACGGTGTGCGTACTTTTCCCCTAGACCGTTCTAGTTATGCTTGTCGAGCATCAGAACTGCGAAAATTTTGAGTTTCTCAAGCGTTTCTTACCTACAAACTGCCATATCTCGCGAACGGATTGACCAATCCGCAAAATTTCTGTTGCATCTGAAAGTAGAAAGTCGCCCGATTACAACGGTATGCGTACTTTTCCCCTAGACCGCTCTAGTTAAGCTTGTCGAGCATCAGAACTGCGAAAATTTTGAGTTTCTCGAGCGTTTCTTACCTCCAAACTGCCATATCTCGCGAACGGATTGACCAATCCGCAAAATTTCTGTTGCATCTGAAAGTAGAAACTCGCCCGATTACAACTGTATGCGTACTTTTCCCCTATGCCGTTCTAGTTATTCGTTTCGAGCATCAGAACTGCGAAAATTTTGAGTTTCTCAAGCGTTTCTTACTTCCAAACTGCCATATCTCGCGAACGGATTGACCAATCCGCAAAATTTCTGTTGCATCTGAAGGTAGAAACTCGCCCGATTACAACGGTATGCGTACTTTTCCCCTAGGCCGTTCTATTTATTCGTTTCGAGCATCAGAACTGCGAAAATTTTGAGTTTCTCAAACGTTTTTTACTTCCAAACTGCCATATCTCGCGAAAGGATTGACCAATCCGCAAAATTTCTGTTGCATCTGAAAGTAGAAACTCGCCCGATTACAACGGTATGCGTAGGTTTCCCCTAGGCCGTTCTGGTTATTCGTTTCGAGCATCAGAACTGTGAAAATTTTGAGTTTCTCAACCGTTTCTTACCTCCAAACTGCCATATCTCGCGAACGGATTGACCAATCCGCAAAATTTCTGATGCATCTGAAAGTAGAAACTCGCCCGATTACAACGGTATGCGTAGGTTTCCCCTAGGCCGTTCTGGTTATTCGTTTCGAGCATCAGAACTGTGAAAATTTTGAGTTTCTCAACCGTTTCTTACATCCGAACTGCCATATCTCGCGAACGGATTGACCAATCCGCAAAATTTCTGTTGCATCTGAAAGTAGAAACTCGCCCGATTACAACGGTGTGCGTACTTTTCCCCTAGGCCGTTCTAGTTATGCTTGTCGAGCATCAGAACTGCGAAAATTTTGAGTTTCTCGAGCGTTTCTTACCTCCAAACTGCCATATCTCGCGAACGGATTGACCAATCCGCAAAATTTCTGTTGCATCTGAAAGTAGAAACTCGCCCGATTACAACGGTGTGCGTACTTTTCCCCTAGGCCGTTATAGTTATGCTTGTCGAGCATCAGAACTGCGAAAATTTTGAGTTTCTCGAGCGTTTCTTACCTCCAAACTGCCATATCTCGCGAACGGATTGACCAATCCGCAAAATTTCTGTTGCATCTGAAAGTAGAAACTCGCCCGATTACAACTGTATGCGTACTTTTCCCCTAGGCCGTTCTAGTTATTCGTTTCGAGCATCAGAACTGCGAAAATTTTGAGTTTCTCAAGCGTTTCTTACTTCCAAACTGCCATATCTCGCGAACGGATTGACCAATCCGCAAAATTTCTGTTGCATCTGAAGGTAGAAACTCGCCCGATTACAACGGTATGCGTACTTTTCCCCTAGGCCGTTCTATTTATTCGTTTCGAGCATCAGAACTGCGAAAATTTTGAGTTTCTCAAACGTTTCTTACTTCCAAACTGCCATATCTCGCGAAAGGATTGACCAATCCGCAAAATTTCTGTTGCATCTGAAGGTCGAAACTCGCCCGATTACAACGGTATGCGTACTTTTCCCCTAGGCCGTTCTAGTTATTCGTTTCGAGCATCAGAACTGCGAAAATTTTGAGTTTCTCAAGCGTTTCTTACCTCCAAACTGCCATACCTCGCGAACGGATTGACCAATCCGCAAAATTTCTGTTGCATCTGAAAGTAGAAACTCGCCCGATTACAACACTATGCGTACTTTTCCCCTAGGCCGTTCTAGTTATTCGTTTCGAGCATCAGAACTGCGAAAATTTTGAGTTTCTCAACCGTTTCTTACCTCCAAACTGCCATATCTCGCGAACGGATTGACCAATCCGCAAAATTTCTGATGCATCTGAAAGTAGAAACTCGCCCGATTACAACGGTATGCGTAGGTTTCCCCTAGGCCGTTCTGGTTATTCGTTTCGAGCATCAGAACTGTGAAAATTTTGAGTTTCTCAACCGTTTCTTACCTCCGAACTGCCATATCTCGCGAACGGATTGACCAATCCGCAAAATTGCTGTTGCATCTGAAAGTAGAAACTCGCCCGATTACAACGGTGTGCGTACTTTTCCCCTAGGCCGTTCTAGTTATGCTTGTCGAGCATCAGAACTGCGAAAATTTTGAGTTTCTCGAGCGTTTCTTACCTCCAAACTGCCATATCTCGCGAACGGATTGACCAATCCGCAAAATTTCTGTTGCATCTGAAAGTAGAAACTCGCCCGATTACAACTGTATGCGTACTTTTCCCCTAGGCCGTTCTAGTTATGCTTGTCGAGCATCAGAACTGCGAAAATTTTGAGTTTCTCAAGCGTTTCTTACCTCCAAACTGCCATATCTCGCGAACGGATTGACCAATCCGCAAAATTTCTGTTGCATCTGAAAGAATAAACTCGCCCGATTACAACGGTATGCGTACTTTTCCCCTAGGCCGTTCTATTTATTCGTTTCGAGCATCAGAACTGCGAAAATTTTGAGTTTCTCAAGCGTTTCTTACTTCCAAACTGCCATATCTCGCGAAAGGATTGACCAATCCGCAAAATTTCTGTTGCATCTGAAGGTCGAAACTCGCCCGATTACAACGGTATGCGTACTTTTCCCCTAGGCCGTTCTAGTTATTCGTTTCGAGCATCAGAACAGCGAAAATTTTGAGTTTCTCAAGCGTTTCTTACCTCCAAACTGCCATACCTCGCGAACGGATTGACCAATCCGCAAAATTTCTGTTGCATCTGAAAGTAGAAACTCGCCCGATTACAACACTATGCGTACTTTTCCCCTAGGCCGTTCTAGTTATTCGTTTCGAGCATCAGAACTGCGAAAATTTTGAGTTTGTCAAGCGTTTCTTACATCCAAACTGCCATATCTCGCGAACGGATTGACCAATCCGCAAAATTTCTGTTGCATCTGAAGGTAGAAACTCGCCCGATTACAACGGTATGCGTACTTTTCCCCTAGGCCGTTCTAGTTATTCGTTTCGAGCATCAGAACTGCGAAAATTTTGAGTTTCTCAAGCGTTTCTCACCTACAAACTACCACATCTCGCGAACGGATTGTCCAATCCGCAAAATTTCTGATGCATCTGAAAGTAGAAACTCGCCCGATTACAACGGTGTGCGTACTTTTCCCCTAGGCCGTTCTTGTTATTCGTTTCGAGCATCAGAACCGCGAAAATTTTGAGTTTCTCAAGCGTTTCTTACATCCAAACTGCCATATCTCGCGAACGGATTGACCAATCCGCAAAATTTCTGTTGCATCTGAAAGTAGAAACTCGCCCGATTACAACGGTATGCGTACTTTTCCCCTAGGCCGTTCTAGTTATTCGTTTCGAGCATCAGAACTGCGAAAATTTTGAGTTTCTCAAGCGTTTCTTACATCCAAACTGCCATATCTCGCGAACGGATTGACCAATCCGCAAAATTTCTGTTGCATCTGAAAGTAGAAACTCGCCCGATTACAATGGTATGCGTACTTTTCCCCTAGCCCGTTCTAGTTATTCGTTTCGAGCAACAGAACTGCGAAAATTTTGAGTTTCTCAAGCGTTGCTTACCTCCAAACTGCCATATCTCGCGAACGGATTGACCAATCCGCAAAATTTCTGTTGCATCTGAAAGTAGAAACTCGCCCGATTACAACGGTGTGCGTACTTTTCCCCTAGGCCGTTCTAGTTATGCTTGTCGAGCATCAGAACTGCGAAAATTTTGAGTTTCTCGAGCGTTTCTTACCTCCAAACTGCCATATCTCGCGAACGGATTGACCAATCCGCAAAATTTCTGTTGCATCTGAAAGTAGAAACTCGCCCGATTACAACACTATGCGTACTTTTCCCCTAGGCCGTTCTAGTTATTCGTTTCGAGCATCAGAACCGCGAAAATTTTGAGTTTCTCAAGCGTTTCTTACATCCAAACTGCCATATCTCGCGAACGGATTGACCAATCCGCAAAATTTCTGTTGCATCTGAAAGTAGAAACTCGCCCGATTACAACGGTATGCGTACTTTTCCCCTAGGCCGTTCTAGTTATTCGTTTCGAGCATCAGAACTGCGAAAATTTTGAGTTTCTCAAGCGTTTCTTACATCCAAACTGCCATATCTCGCGAACGGATTGACCAATCCGAAAAATTCCTGTTGCATCTGAAAGTAGAAACTCGCCCGATTACAACGGTATGCGTACTTTTCCCCTAGCCCGTTCTAGTTATTCGTTTCGAGCAACAGAAGTGCGAAAATTTTGAGTTTTTCAAGCGTTGCTTACCTCCAAACTGCCATATCTCGCGAACGGATTGACCAATCCGCAAAATTTCTGTTGCATCTGAAAGTAGAAACTCGCCCGATTACAACACTATGCGTACTTTTCCCCTAGGCCGTTCTAGTTATTCGTTTCGAGCATCAGAACTGCGAAAATTTTGAGTTTCTCAAGCGTTTCTTACTTCCAAACTGCCATATCTCGCGAACGGATTGACCAATCCGCAAAATTTCTGTTGCATCTGAAAGTAGAAACTCGCCCGATTACAACACTATGCGTACTTTTCCCCTAGGCCGTTCTAGTTATTCGTTTCGAGCTTCAGAACTGCGAAAATTTTGAGTTTCTCAAGCGAGTCTTACTTCCAAACTGCCATATCTCGCGAACGGATTGACCAATCCGCAAAATTTCTGTTGCATCTGAAGGTAGAAACTCGCCCGATTACAACGGTATGCGTACTTTTCCCCTAGGCCGTTTTAGTTATTCGTTTCGAGCATCAGAACTGCGAAAATTTTGAGTTTCTCAAGCGTTTCTCACCTACAAACTACCACATCTCGCGAACGGATTGTCCAATCCGCAAAATTTCTGATGCATCTGAAAGTAGAAACTCGCCCGATTACAACGGTGTGCGTACTTTTCCCCTAGGCCGTTCTTGTTATTCGTTTCGAGCATCAGAACCGCGAAAATTTTGAGTTTCTCAAGCGTTTCTTACATCCAAACTGCCATATCTCGCGAACGGATTGACCAATCCGCAAAATTTCTTTTGCATCTGAAAGTAGAAACTCGCCCGATTACAACACTATGCGTACTTTTCCCCTAGACCGTTCTAGTTATTCGTTTCGAGCATCAGAACTGCGAAAATTTTGAGTTTCTCAAGCGTTTCTTACATCCAAACTGCCATATCTCGCGAACGGATTGACCAATCCGCAAAGTTTCCGTTGCATCTGAAAGTAGAAACTCGCCCGAATACAACGGTTTGCGTACTTTTCCCCTAGGCCGTTCTAGTTATTCGTTTCGAGCATCAGAACTGCGAAAATTTTGAGTTTCTCAAGCGTTTCGTACCTCCAAACTGCCATATCTCGCGAACGGATTGACCAATCCGCAAAATTTCTGATGCATCTGAAAGTAGAAACTCGCCCGATTACAACACTATGCGTACTTTTCCCCTAGACCGTTCTAGTTATTCGTTTCGAGCATCAGAACTGCGAAAATTTTGAGTTTCTCAAGCGTTTCTTACCTCCAAACTGCCATATCTCGCGAACGGATTGACCAATCCGCAAAATTTCTGTTGCATCTGAAAGTAGAAACTCGCCCGATTACAACGGTGTGCGTACTTTTCCCCTAGGCTGTTCTACTTATTCGTTTCGAGCATCAGAACTGCGAAAATGTTGAGTATCTCAAGCGGTTCTTACCTACAAACTGCCATGTCTCGCGAACGGATTGACCAATCCGCAAAATTTCTGTTGCATCTGAAGGTAGAAACTCGCCCGATTACAACGGTATGCGTACTTTTCCCCTAGCCCGTTCTAGTTATTCGTTTCGAGCAACAGAACTGCGAAAATTTTGAGTTTTTCAAACGTTGCTTACCTCCAAACTGCCATATCTCGCGAACGGATTGACCAATCCGCAAAATTTCTGTTGCATCTGAAAGTAGAAACTCGCCCGATTACAACGGTAGGCGTACTTTTCCCCTAGCCCGTTCTAGTTATTCGTTTCGAGCAACAGAACTGCGAAAATTTTGAGTTTTTCAAGCGTTGCTTACCTCCAAACTGCCATATCTCGCGAACGGATTGTCCAATCCGCAAAATTTCTGTTGCATCTGAGAGTAGAAACTCGCCCGATTACAACACTATGCGTACTTTTCCCCTAGGCCGTTCTAGTTATTCGTTTCGAGCATCAGAACTGCGAAAATTTTGAGTTTCTCAAGCGTTTCTTACCTCCAAACTGCCATAACTCGCGAACGGAATGACCAATCCGCAAAATTTCTGTTGCATCTGAAAGTAGAAACTCGCCCGATTACAACGGCATGCGTACTTTTCCCCTAGCCCGTTCTAGTTATTCGTTTCGAGCAACAGAACTGCGAAAATTTTGAGTTTTTCAAGCGTTGCTTACGTCCAAACTGCCATATCTCGCGAACGGATTGACCAATCCGCAAAATTTCTGTTGCATCTGAAAGTAGAAACTCGCCCGATTACAACTGTATGCATACTTTTCCCCTAGCCCGTTCTAGTTATTCGTTTCGAGCAACAGAACTGCGAAAATTTTGAGTTTTTCAAGCGTTGCTTACATCCAAACTGCCATATCTCGCGAACGGATTGACCAATCCGCAAAATTTCTGTTGCATCTGAAAGTAGAAACTCGCCCGATTACAACGGTAGGCGTACTTTTCCCCTAGCCCGTTCTAGTTATTCGTTTCGAGCAACAGAACTGCGAAAATTTTGAGTTTTTCAAGCGTTGCTTACCTCCAAACTGCCATATCTCGCGAACGGATTGACCAATCCGCAAAATTTCTGTTGCATCTGAAAGTAGAAACTCGCCCGATTACAACACTATGCGTACTTTTCCCCTAGGCCGTTCTAGTTATTCGTTTCGAGCATCAGAACTGCGAAAATTTTGAGTTTCTCAAGCGTTTCTTACTTCCAAACTGCCATATCTCGCGAACGGATTGACCAATCCGCAAAATTTCTGTTGCATCTGAAAGTAGATACTCGCCCGATTACAACACTATGCGTACTTTTCCCCTAGGCCGTTCTAGTTATTCGTTTCGAGCATCAGAACTGCGAAAATTTTGAGTTTCTCAAGCGTTTCTTACCTCCAAACTGCCATAACTCGCGAACGGAATGACCAATCCGCAAAATTTCTGTTGCATCTGAAAGTAGAAACTCGCCCGATTACAACGGTATGCGTACTTTTCCCCTAGCCCGTTCTAGTTATTCGTTTCGAGCAACAGAACTGCGAAAATTTTGAGTTTTTCAAGCGTTGCTTACGTCCAAACTGCCATATCTCGCGAACGGATTGACCAATCCGCAAAATTTCTGTTGCATCTGAAGGTCGAAACTCGCCCGATTACAACGGTATGCGTACTTTTCCCCTAGGCCGTTCTAGTTATTCGTTTCGAGCATCAGAACTGCGAAAATTTTGAGTTTCTCAAGCGTTTCTTACCTCCAAACTGCCATAACTCGCGAACGGAATGACCAATCCGCAAAATTACTGTTGCATCTGAAAGTAGAAACTCGCCCGATTACAACGGCATGCGTACTTTTCCCCTAGCCCGTTCTAGTTATTCGTTTCGAGCAACAGAACTGCGAAAATTTTGAGTTTTTCAAGCGTTGCTTACGTCCAAACTGCCATATCTCGCGAACGGATTGACCAATCCGCAAAATTTCTGTTGAATCTGAAAGTAGATACTCGCCCGATTACAACGGTATGAGTACTTTTCCCCTAGGCCGTTCTAGTTATTCGTTTCGAGCATCAGAAGTTTGAAAATTTTGAGTTTCTCAACCGTTTCTTACCTCCAAACTGCCATATCTCGCGAACGGATTGACCAATCCGCAAAATTTCTGTTGCATCTGAAAGTAGAAACTCGCCCGATTACAACGGTATGCGTACTATTCCCGTAGGCCGTTCTAGTTATTCGTTTCGAGCATCAGAACTGCGAGAAGTTTGAGTTTCTCAAGCGTTTCTTACATCCAAACGGCCATATCTCGCGAACGGATTGACCAATCCGCAAAATTTCTACTGCATCTGAAAGTAGAAACTCGCCCGACTACAACTGTATGCGTACTTTTCCCCTAGCCCGTTCTAGTTATTCGTTTCGAGCATCAGAACTGCAAAAATTTTGAGTTTCTCAAGCGTTTCTTACTTCCAAACTGCCATATCTCGCGAACGGAGTGACCAATTCCCAAAATTTCTGTTGCATCTGAAGGTAGAAACTCGCCCGATTACAACGGTATGCGTACTTTTCCCCTAGCCCGTTCTAGTTATTCGTTTCGAGCAACAGAACTGCGAAAATTTTGAGTTTTTCAAGCGTTGCTTTCCTCCAAACTGCCATATCTCGCGAACGGATTGACCAATCCGCAAAATTTCTGTTGCACCTGAAAGTAGAAACTCGCCCGATTACAACGGTGTGCGTACTTTTCCCCTAGCCCGTTCTAGTTATTCGTTTCGAGCAACAGAACTGCGAAAATTTTGAGTTTTTCAAGCGTTGCTTACCTCCAAACTGCCATATCACGCGAACGGATTGACCAATCCGCAAAATTTCTGTTGCATCTGAAAGTAGAAACTCGCCCGATTACAACACTATGCGTACTTTTCCCCTAGGCCGTTCTAGTTATTCGTTTCGAGCATCAGAACTGCGAAAATTTTGAGTTTCTCAAGCGTTTCTTACATCCAAACTGCCATATCTCGCGAACGGATTGACCAATCCGCAAAATTTCTGTTGCATCTGAAAGTAGAAACTCGCCCGATTACAACGGTATGCGTACTTTTCCCCTAGCCCGTCCTAGTTATTCGTTTCGAGCAACAGAACTGCGAAAATTTTGAGTTTTTCAAGCGTTGCTTACCTCCAAACTGCCATATCTCGCGAACGGATTGACCAATCCGCAAAATTTCTGTTGCTTCTGAAAGTAGAAACTCGCCCGATTACAACGGTGTGCGTACTTTTCCCCTAGGCCGTTCTAGTTATGCTTGTCGAGCATCAGAACTGCGATAATTTTGAGTTTCTCGAGCGTTTCTTATCTCCAAACTGCCATATCTCGCGAACGGATTGACCAATCCGCAAAATTTCTGATGCATCTGAAAGTAGAAACTCGCCCGATTACAACACTATGCGTACTTTTCCCCTAGGCCGTTCTAGTTATTCGTTTCGAGCAACAGAACTGCGAAAACTTTGAGTTTCTCAAGCGTTGCTTACCTCCAAACTGCCATATCTCGCGAACGGATTGACCAATCCGCAAAATTTCTGTTGCATCTGAAAGTAGAAACTGGCCCGATTATAACGGTGTGCGTACTTTTCCCTTAGGCTGTTCTAGTTATTCGTTTCGAGCATCAGAACTGCGAAAATGTTGAGTTTCTCAAGCGGTTCTTACCTACAAACTGCCATATCTCGCGAACGGATTGACCAATCCGCAAAATTTCTGTTGCATCTGAAGGTAGAAACTCGCCCGATTACAACGGTATGCGTACTTTTCCCCTAGCCCGTTCTAGTTATTCGTTTCGAGCAACAGAACTGCGAAAATTTTGAGTTTTTCAAGCGTTGCTTACCTCCAAACTGCCATATCTCGCGAACGGATTGACCAATCCGCAAAATTTCTGTTGCATCTGAAAGTAGAAACTCGCCCGATTACAACGGTAGGCGTACTTTTCCCCTAGCCCGTTCTAGTTATTCGTTTCGAGCAACAGAACTGCGAAAATTTTGAGTTTTTCAAGCGTTGCTTACCTCCAAACTGCCATATCTCGCGAACGGATTGACCAATCCGCAAAATTTCTGTTGCATCTGAAAGTAGAAACTCGCCCGATTACAACACTATGCGTACTTTTCCCCTAGGCCGTTCTAGTTATTCGTTTCGAGCATCAGAACTGCGAAAATTTTGAGTTTCTCAAGCGTTTCTTACTTCCAAACTGCCATATCTCGCGAACGGATTGACCAATCCGCAAAATTTCTGTTGCATCTGAAAGTATATACTCGCCCGATTACAACACTATGCGTACTTTTCCCCTAGGCCGTTCTAGTTATTCGTTTCGAGCATCAGAACTGCGAAAATTTTGAGTTTCTCAAGCGTTTCTTACCTCCAAACTGCCATAACTCGCGAACGGAATGACCAATCCGCAAAATTTCTGTTGCATCTGAAAGTAGAAACTCGCCCGATTACAACGGTATGCGTACTTTTCCCCTAGCCCGTTCTAGTTATTCGTTTCGAGCAACAGAACTGCGAAAATTTTGAGTTTTTCAAGCGTTGCTTACCTCCAAACTGCCATATCTCGCGAACGGATTGACCAATCCGCAAAACTTCTGTTGCATCTGAAAGTAGAAACTCGCCCGATTACAACGGTATGCGTACTTTTCCCCTAGCCCGTTGTAGTCATTCGTTTCGAGCAACAGAACTGCGAAAATTTTGAGTTTTTCAAGCGTTGCTTACGTCCAAACTGCCATATCTCGCAAACGGATTGACCAATCCGCAAAATTTCTGTTGCATCTGAAGGTCGAAACTCGCCCGATTACAACGGTATGCGTACTTTTCCCCTAGGCCGTTCTAGTTATTCGTTTCGAGCATCAGAACTGCGAAAATTTTGAGTTTCTCAAGCGTTTCTTACCTCCAAACTGCCATAACTCGCGAACGGAATGACCAATCCGCAAAATTACTGTTGCATCTGAAAGTAGAAACTCGCCCGATTACAACGGCATGCGTACTTTTCCCCTAGCCCGTTCTAGTTATTCGTTTCGAGCAACAGAACTGCGAAAATTTTGAGTTTTTCAAGCGTTGCTTACGTCCAAACTGCCATATCTCGCGAACGGATTGACCAATCCGCAAAATTTCTGTTGCATCTGAAAGTAGAAACTCGCCCGATTACAATACTATGCGTACTTTTCCCCTAGGCCGCCCTAGTTATTCGTTTCGAGCATCAGAACTGCAAAAATTTTGAGTTTCTCAAGCGTTTCTTACCTCCAAACTGCCATATCTCGCGAACGGATTGACCAATCCGCAAAATTTCTGTTGCATCTGAAAGTAGAAACTCGCCCGATTACAACACTATGCGTACTTTTCCCCTAGGCCGTTCTAGTTATTCGTTTCGAGCATCAGAACTGCGAAAATTTTGAGTTTCTCAAGCGTTTCTTACTTCCAAACTGCCATATCTCGCGAACGGATTGACCAATCCGCAAAATTTCTGTTGCATCTGAAAGTAGATACTCGCCCGATTACAACACTATGCGTACTTTTCCCCTAGGCCGTTCTAGTTATTCGTTTCGAGCATCAGAACTGCGAAAATTTTGAGTTTCTCAAGCGTTTCTTACCTCCAAACTGCCATAACTCGCGAACGGAATGACCAATCCGCAAAATTTCTGTTGCATCTGAAAGTAGAAACTCGCCCGATTACAACGGTATGCGTACTTTTCCCCTAGCCCGTTCTAGTTATTCGTTTCGAGCAACAGAACTGCGAAAATTTTGAGTTTTTCAAGCGTTGCTTACCTCCAAACTGCCATATCTCGCGAACGGATTGACCAATCCGCAAAACTTCTGTTGCATCTGAAAGTAGAAACTCGCCCGATTACAACGGTATGCGTACTTTTCCCCTAGCCCGTTGTAGTCATTCGTTTCGAGCAACAGAACTGCGAAAATTTTGAGTTTTTCAAGCGTTGCTTACGTCCAAACTGCCATATCTCGCAAACGGATTGACCAATCCGCAAAATTTCTGTTGCATCTGAAGGTCGAAACTCGCCCGATTACAACGGTATGCGTACTTTTCCCCTAGGCCGTTCTAGTTATTCGTTTCGAGCATCAGAACTGCGAAAATTTTGAGTTTCTCAAGCGTTTCTTACCTCCAAACTGCCATAACTCGCGAACGGAATGACCAATCCGCAAAATTACTGTTGCATCTGAAAGTAGAAACTCGCCCGATTACAACGGCATGCGTACTTTTCCCCTAGCCCGTTCTAGTTATTCGTTTCGAGCAACAGAACTGCAAAAATTTTGAGTTTCTCAAGCGTTTCTTACCTCCAAACTGCCATATCTCGCGAACGGATTGACCAATCCGCAAAATTTCTGTTGCATCTGAAAGTAGAAACTCGCCCGATTGCAACGGTATGCGCACCTTTCCCCTAGGCCGTTCTAGTTATTCGTTTCGAGCTTCAGAACTGCGAAAATTTTGAGTTTCTCAAGCGAGTCTTACTTCCAAACTGCCATATCTCGCGAACGGATTGACCAATCCGCAAAATTTCTGTTGCATCTGAAGGTAGAAACTCGCCCGATTACAACGGTATGCGTACTTTTCCCCTAGGCCGTTCTAGTTATTCGTTTCGAGCATCAGAACTGCGAAAATTTTGAGTTTCTCAAGCGTTTCTCACCTACAAACTGCCACATCTCGCGAACGGATTGTCCAATCCGCAAAAATTCTGATGCATCTGAAAGTAGAAACTCGCCCGACTACAACTGTATGCGTACTTTTCCCCTAGCCCGTTCTAGTTATTCGTTTCGAGCATCAGAACTGCAAAAATTTTGAGTTTCTCAAGCGTTTCTTACTTCCAAACTGCCATATCTCGCGAACGGATTGACCAATTCCCAAAATTTCTGTTGCATCTGAAGGTAGAAACTCGCCCGATTACAACGGTATGCGTACTTTTCCCCTAGCCCGTTCTAGTTATTCGTTTCGAGCAACAGAACTGCGAAAATTTTGAGTTTTTCAAGCGTTGCTTTCCTCCAAACTGCCATATCTCGCGAACGGATTGACCAATCCGCAAAATTTCTGTTGCACCTGAAAGTAGAAACTCGCCCGATTACAACGGTGTGCGTACTTTTCCCCTAGCCCGTTCTAGTTATTCGTTTCGAGCAACAGAACTGCGAAAATTTTGAGTTTTTCAAGCGTTGCTTACCTCCAAACTGCCATATCACGCGAACGGATTGACCAATCCGCAAAATTTCTGTTGCATCTGAAAGTAGAAACTCGCCCGATTACAACACTATGCGTACTTTTCCCCTAGGCCGTTCTAGTTATTCGTTTCGAGCATCAGAACTGCGAAAATTTTGAGTTTCTCAAGCGTTTCTTACATCCAAACTGCCATATCTCGCGAACGGATTGACCAATCCGCAAAATTTCTGTTGCATCTGAAAGTAGAAACTCGCCCGATTACAACGGTATGCGTACTTTTCCCCTAGCCCGTCCTAGTTATTCGTTTCGAGCAACAGAACTGCGAAAATTTTGAGTTTTTCAAGCGTTGCTTACCTCCAAACTGCCATATCTCGCGAACGGATTGACCAATCCGCAAAATTTCTGTTGCATCTGAAAGTAGAAACTCGCCCGATTACAACGGTGTGCGTACTTTTCCCCTAGGCCGTTCTAGTTATGCTTGTCGAGCATCAGAACTGCGATAATTTTGAGTTTCTCGAGCGTTTCTTACCTCCAAACTGCCATATCTCGCGAACGGATTGACCAATCCGCAAAATTTCTGTTGCATCTGAAAGTAGAAACTCGCCCGATTACAACGGTATGCGTACTTTTCCCCTAGCCCGTCCTAGTTATTCGTTTCGAGCAACAGAACTGCGAAAATTTTGAGTTTTTCAAGCGTTGCTTACCTCCAAACTGCCATATCTCGCGAACGGATTGACCAATCCGCAAAATTTCTGTTGCATCTGAAAGTAGAAACTCGCCCGATTACAACGGTGTGCGTACTTTTCCCCTAGGCCGTTCTAGTTATGCTTGTCGAGCATCAGAACTGCGATAATTTTGAGTTTCTCGAGCGTTTCTTACCTCCAAAATGCCATATCTCGCGAACGGATTGACCAATCCGCAAAATTTCTGTTGCATCTGAAGGTAGAAACTCGCCCGATTACAACGGTATGCGTACTTTTCCCCTAGCCCGTTCTAGTTATTCGTTTCGAGCAACAGAACTGCGAAAATTTTGAGTTTTTCAAGCGTTGCTTACATCCAAACTGCCATATCTCGCGAACGGATTGACCAATCCGCAAAATTTCTGTTGCATCTGAAAGTAGAAACTCGCCCGATTACAACGGTAGGCGTACTTTTCCCCTAGCCCGTTCTAGTTATTCGTTTCGAGCAACAGAACTGCGAAAATTTTGAGTTTTTCAAGCGTTGCTTACCTCCAAACTGCCATATCTCGCGAACGGATTGACCAATCCGCAAAATTTCTGTTGCATCTGAAAGTAGAAACTCGCCCGATTACAACACTATGCGTACTTTTCCCCTAGGCCGTTCTAGTTATTCGTTTCGAGCATCAGAACTGCGAAAATTTTGAGTTTCTCAAGCGTTTCTTACATCCAAACTGCCATATCTCGCGAACGGATTGACCAATCCGCAAAATTTCTGTTGCATCTGAAAGTAGAAACTCGCCCGATTACAACGGTATGCGTACTTTTCCCCTAGCCCGTCCTAGTTATTCGTTTCGAGCAACAGAACTGCGAAAATTTTGAGTTTTTCAAGCGTTGCTTACCTCCAAACTGCCATATCTCGCGAACGGATTGACCAATCCGCAAAATTTCTGTTGCATCTGAAAGTAGAAACTCGCCCGATTACAACGGTGTGCGTACTTTTCCCCTAGGCCGTTCTAGTTATGCTTGTCGAGCATCAGAACTGCGATAATTTTGAGTTTCTCGAGCGTTTCTTACCTCCAAACTGCCATATCTCGCGAACGGATTGACCAATCCGCAAAATTTCTGTTGCATCTGAAAGTAGAAACTCGCCCGATTACAACGGTATGCGTACTTTTCCCCTAGCCCGTCCTAGTTATTCGTTTCGAGCAACAGAACTGCGAAAATTTTGAGTTTTTCAAGCGTTGCTTACCTCCAAACTGCCATATCTCGCGAACGGATTGACCAATCCGCAAAATTTCTGTTGCATCTGAAAGTAGAAACTCGCCCGATTACAACGGTGTGCGTACTTTTCCCCTAGGCCGTTCTAGTTATGCTTGTCGAGCATCAGAACTGCGATAATTTTGAGTTTCTCGAGCGTTTCTTACCTCCAAAATGCCATATCTCGCGAACGGATTGACCAATCCGCAAAATTTCTGTTGCATCTGAAGGTAGAAACTCGCCCGATTACAACGGTATGCGTACTTTTCCCCTAGCCCGTTCTAGTTATTCGTTTCGAGCAACAGAACTGCGAAAATTTTGAGTTTTTCAAGCGTTGCTTACATCCAAACTGCCATATCTCGCGAACGGATTGACCAATCCGCAAAATTTCTGTTGCATCTGAAAGTAGAAACTCGCCCGATTACAACGGTAGGCGTACTTTTCCCCTAGCCCGTTCTAGTTATTCGTTTCGAGCAACAGAACTGCGAAAATTTTGAGTTTTTCAAGCGTTGCTTACCTCCAAACTGCCATATCTCGCGAACGGATTGACCAATCCGCAAAATTTCTGTTGCATCTGAAAGTAGAAACTCGCCCGATTACAACACTATGCGTACTTTTCCCCTAGGCCGTTCTAGTTATTCGTTTCGAGCATCAGAACTGCGAAAATTTTGAGTTTCTCAAGCGTTTCTTACTTCCAAACTGCCATATCTCGCGAACGGATTGACCAATCCGCAAAATTTCTGTTGCATCTGAAAGTAGATACTCGCCCGATTACAACACTATGCGTACTTTTCCCCTAGGCCGTTCTAGTTATTCGTTTCGAGCATCAGAACTGCGAAAATTTTGAGTTTCTCAAGCGTTTCTTACCTCCAAACTGCCATAACTCGCGAACGGAATGACCAATCCGCAAAATTTCTGTTGCATCTGAAAGTAGAAACTCGCCCGATTACAACGGTATGCGTACTTTTCCCCTAGCCCGTTCTAGTTATTCGTTTCGAGCAACAGAACTGCGAAAATTTTGAGTTTTTCAAGCGTTGCTTACGTCCAAACTGCCATATCTCGCGAACGGATTGACCAATCCGCAAAATTTCTGTTGCATCTGAAGGTCGAAACTCGCCCGATTACAACGGTATGCGTACTTTTCCCCTAGGCCGTTCTAGTTATTCGTTTCGAGCATCAGAACTGCGAAAATTTTGAGTTTCTCAAGCGTTTCTTACCTCCAAACTGCCATAACTCGCGAACGGAATGACCAATCCGCAAAATTACTGTTGCATCTGAAAGTAGAAACTCGCCCGATTACAACACTATGCGTACTTTTCCCCTAGGCCGTTCTAGTTATTCGTTTCGAGCAACAGAACTGCGAAAACTTTGAGTTTCTCAAGCGTTGCTTACCTCCAAACTGCCATATCTCGCGAACGGATTGACCAATCCGCAAAATTTCTGTTGCATCTGAAAGTAGAAACTGGCCCGATTATAACGGTGTGCGTACTTTTCCCCTAGGCTGTTCTAGTTATTCGTTTCGAGCATCAGAACTGCGAAAATGTTGAGTTTCTCAAGCGGTTCTTACCTACAAACTGCCATATCTCGCGAACGGATTGACCAATCCGCAAAATTTCTGTTGCATCTGAAGGTAGAAACTCGCCCGATTACAACGGTATGCGTACTTTTCCCCTAGCCCGTTCTAGTTATTCGTTTCGAGCAACAGAACTGCGAAAATTTTGAGTTTTTCAAGCGTTGCTTACCTCCAAACTGCCATATCTCGCGAACGGATTGACCAATCCGCAAAATTTCTGTTGCATCTGAAAGTAGAAACTCGCCCGATTACAACGGTAGGCGTACTTTTCCCCTAGCCCGTTCTAGTTATTCGTTTCGAGCAACAGAACTGCGAAAATTTTGAGTTTTTCAAGCGTTGCTTACCTCCAAACTGCCATATCTCGCGAACGGATTGACCAATCCGCAAAATTTCTGTTGCAT
This sequence comes from Ptiloglossa arizonensis, assembly GCF_051014685.1. NCBI lineage: Eukaryota > Metazoa > Arthropoda > Insecta > Hymenoptera > Colletidae > Ptiloglossa > Ptiloglossa arizonensis. The sequence goes on along the minus strand of NW_027479227.1, from coordinate 17,802 downwards.
CTGAAAGTAGAAACTCGCCCGATTACAACACTATGCGTACTTTTCCCCTAGCCCGTTCTAGTTATTCGTTTCGAGCAACAGAACTGCGAAAATTTTGAGTTTTTCAAGCGTTGCTTACCTCCAAACTGCCATATCTCGCGAACGGATTGACCAATCCGCAAAACTTCTGTTGCATCTGAAAGTAGAAACTCGCCCGATTACAACGGTATGCGTACTTATCCCCTAGCCCGTTGTAGTCATTCGTTTCGAGCAACAGAACTGCGAAAATTTTGAGTTTTGCAAGCGTTGCTTACCTCCAAACTGCCATATCTCGCGAACGGATTGACCAATCCGCAAAATTTCTGTTGCATCTGAAAGTAGATACTCGCCCGATTACAACACTATGCGTACTTTTCCCCTAGGCCGTTCTAGTTATTCGTTTCGAGCATCAGAACTGCGAAAATTTTGAGTTTCTCAAGCGTTTCTTACCTCCAAACTGCCATAACTCGCGAACGGAATGACCAATCCGCGAAATTTCTGTTGCATCTGAAAGTAGAAGCTCGCCCGATTACAACGGTATGCGTACTTTTCCCCTAGCCCGTTCTAGTTATTCGTTTCGAGAAACAGAACTGCGAAAATTTTGAGTTTTTCAAGCGTTGCTTACGTCCAAACTGCCATATCTCGCGAACGGATTGACCAATCCGCAAAATTTCTGTTGCATCTGAAAGTAGAAACTCGCCCGATTACAACGGTGTGCGTACTTTTCCCCTAGGCCGTTCTAGTTATTCGTTTCGAGCATCAGAACTGCGAAAATTTTGAGTTTCTCAAGCGTTTCGTACCTCCAAACTGCCATATCTCGCGAACGGATTGACCAATCCGCAAAATTTCTGATGCATCTGAAAGTAGAAACTCGCCCGATTACAACGGTGTGCGTACTATTCCCCTAGGCCGTTCTAGTTATGCTTGTCGAGCATCAGAACTTCGAAAATTTTGAGTTTCTCGAGCGTTTCTTACCTCCAAACTGCCATATCTCGCGAACGGATTGACCAATCCGCAAAATTTCTGTTGCATCTGAAAGTAGAAACTCGCCCGATTACAACTGTATGCATACTTTTCCCCTAGCCCGTTCTAGTTATTCGTTTCGAGCAACAGAACTGCGAAAATTTTGAGTTTCTCAAGCGTTGCTTACATCCAAACTGCCATATCTCGCGAACGGATTGACCAATCCGCAAAATTTCTGTTGCATCTGAAAGTAGAAACTCGCCCGATTACAACGGTATGCGTACTTTTCCCCTAGTCCGTTCTAGTTATTCGTTTCGAGCATCAGAACTGCGAAAATTTTGAGTTTCTCAAGCGTTGCTTACCTCCAAACTGCCATATCTCGCGAACGGATTGACCAATCCGCAAAATTTCTGTTGCATCTGAAAGTAGAAACTCGCCCGATTACAACGGTATGCGTACTTTTCCCCTAGGCCGTTCTAGTTATTCGTTTCGAGCATCAGAACTGCGAAAATGTTGAGTTTCTCAAGCGTTTCTTACTTCCAAACTGCCACATGTCGCGAAAGGATTGACCAATCCGCAAAATTTCTGTTGCATCTGAAGGTAGAAACTCGCCCGATTACAACGGTATGCGTACTTTTCCCCTAGGCCGTTCTAGTTAGTCGTTTCGAGCATCAGAACTGCGAAAATTTTGAGTTTCTCAAGCGTTTCTCACCTACAAACTGCCACATCTCGCGAACGGATTGTCCAATCCGCAAAATTTCTGATGCATCTGAAAGTAGAAACTCGCCCGATTACAACTGTATGCGTACTTTTCCCCTAGCCCGTTCTAGTTATTCGTTTCGAGCATCAGAACTGCAAAAATTTTGAGTTTCTCAAGCGTTTCTTACTTCCAAACTGCCATATCTCGCGAACGGATTGACCAATTCCCAAAATTTCTGTTGCATCTGAAGGTAGAAACTCGCCCGATTACAACGGTATGCGTACTTTTCCCCTAGCCCGTTCTAGTTATTCGTTTCGAGCAACAGAACTGCGAAAATTTTGAGTTTTTCAAGCGTTGCTTACCTCCAAACTGCCATATCTCGCGAACGGATTGACCAATCCGCAAAATTTCTGTTGCATCTGAAAGTAGAAACTCGCCCGATTACAACGGTGTGCGTACTTTCCCCCTAGCCCGTTCTAGTTATTCGTTTCGAGCAACAGAACTGCGAAAATTTTGAGTTTTTCAAGCGTTGCTTACCTCCAAACTGCCATATCACGCGAACGGATTGACCAATCCGCAAAATTTCTGTTGCATGTGAAAGTAGAAACTCGCCCGATTACAACACTCTGCGTACTTTTCCCCTAGGCCGTTCTAGTTATTCGTTTCGAGCATCAGAACTGCGAAAATTTTGAGTTTCTCAAGCGTTTCTTACATCCAAACTGCCATATCTCGCGAACGGATTGACCAATCCGCAAAATTTCTGTTGCATCTGAAAGTAGAAACTCGCCCGATTACAACGGTATGCGTACTTTTCCCCTAGCCCGTTCTAGTTATTCGTTTCGAGCAACAGAACTGCGAAAATTTTGAGTTTCTCAAGCGTTTCTTACCTCCAAACTGCCATATCTCGCGAACGGATTGACCAATCCGCAAAATTTCTGTTGCATCTGAAAGTAGAAACTCGCCCGATTACAACGGTGTGCGTACTTTTCCCCTAGGCCGTTCTAGTTATGCTTGTCGAGCATCAGAACTGCGATAATTTTGAGTTCCTCGAGCGTTTCTTACCTCCAAACTGCCATATCTCGCGAACGGATTGACCAATCCGCAAAATTTCTGATGCATCTGAAAGTAGAAACTCGCCCGATTACAACACTATGCGTACTTTTCCCCTAGGCCGTTCTAGTTATTCGTTTCGAGCAACAGAACTGCGAAAATTTTGAGTTTCTCAAGCGTTGCTTACCTCCAAACTGCCATATCTCGCGCACGGATAGACCAATCCGCAAAATTTCTGTTGCATCTGAAAGTAGAAACTCGCCCGATTACAACGGCATGCGTACTTTTCCCCTAGTCCGTTCTAGTTATTCGTTTCGAGCATCAGAACTGCGAAAATTTTGAGTTTCTCAAGCGTTTCTTACCTACAAACTGCCATATCTCGCGAACGGATTGACCAATCCGCAAAATTTCTGTTGCATCTGAAGGTAGAAACTCGCCCGATGACAACGGTATGCGTACTTTTCCCCTAGGCCGTTCTAGTTATTCGTTTCAAGCATCAGAACTGCGAAAATTTTGAGTTTCTCAAGCGTTTCTCACCTACAAACTGCCACATCTCGCGAACGGATTGACCAATCCGCAAAATTTCTGTTGCATCTGAAAGTAGAAACTCGCCCGATTACAACGGTATGCGTACTTTTCCCCTAGGCCGTTCTTGTTATTCGTTTCGAGCATCAGAACCGCGAAAATTTTGAGTTTCTCAAGCGTTTCTTACCTCCAAACTGCCATATCTCGCGAACGGATTGACCAATCCGCAAAATTTCTGTTGCATCTCAAAGAATAAACTCGCCCGATTACAACGGTATGGGTACTTTTCCCCTAGGCCGTTCTAGTTATTCGTTTCGAGCATCAGAACTGCGAAAATTTTGAGTTTCTCAAGCGTTTCTAACTTCCAAACTGCCATATCTCGCGAAAGGATTGACCAATCCGCAAAATTTCTGTTGCATCTGAAGGTCGAAACTCGCCCGATTACAACGGTATGCGTACTTTTCCCCTAGGCCGTTCTAGATATTCGTTTCGAGCATCAGAACTGCGAAAATTTTGAGTTTCTCAAGCGTTTCTTACATCCAAACTGCCATATCTCGCGAACGGATTGACCAATCCGCAAAATTTCTGTTGCATCTGAAAGTTGAAACTCGCCCGATTACAACGGTGTGCGTACTTTTCCCCTAGGCCGTTCTAGTTATGCTTGTCGAGCATCAGAACTGCGAAAATTTTGAGTTTCTCGAGCGTTTCTTACCTCCAAACTGCCATATCTCGCGAACGGATTGACCAATCCGCAAAATTTCTGTTGCATCTGAAAGTAGAAACTCGCCCGATTACAACGGTATGCGTACTTTTCCCCTAGTCCGTTCTAGTTATTCGTTTCGAGCATCAGAACTGCGATAATTTTGAGTTTCTCGAGCGTTTCTTACCTCCAAACTGCCATATCTCGCGAACGGATTGACCAATCCGCAAAATTTCTGATGCATCTGAAAGTAGAAACTCGCCCGATTACAACACTATGCGTACTTTTCCCCTAGGCCGTTCTAGTTATTCGTTTCGAGCAACAGAACTGCGAAAATTTTGAGTTTCTCAAGCGTTGCTTACCTCCAAACTGCCATATCTCGCGCACGGATAGACCAATCCGCAAAATTTCTGTTGCATCTGAAAGTAGAAACTCGCCCGATTACAACGGCATGCGTACTTTTCCCCTAGTCCGTTCTAGTTATTCGTTTCGAGCATCAGAACTGCGAAAATTTTGAGTTTCTCAAGCGTTTCTTACCTACAAACTGCCATATCTCGCGAACGGATTGACCAATCCGCAAAATTTCTGTTGCATCTGAAGGTAGAAACTCGCCCGATGACAACGGTATGCGTACTTTTCCCCTAGGCCGTTCTAGTTATTCGTTTCAAGCATCAGAACTGCGAAAATTTTGAGTTTCTCAAGCGTTTCTCACCTACAAACTGCCACATCTCGCGAACGGATTGACCAATCCGCAAAATTTCTGTTGCATCTGAAAGTAGAAACTCGCCCGATTACAACGGTATGCGTACTTTTCCCCTAGGCCGTTCTTGTTATTCGTTTCGAGCATCAGAACCGCGAAAATTTTGAGTTTCTCAAGCGTTTCTTACCTCCAAACTGCCATATCTCGCGAACGGATTGACCAATCCGCAAAATTTCTGTTGCATCTCAAAGAATAAACTCGCCCGATTACAACGGTATGGGTACTTTTCCCCTAGGCCGTTCTAGTTATTCGTTTCGAGCATCAGAACTGCGAAAATTTTGAGTTTCTCAAGCGTTTCTAACTTCCAAACTGCCATATCTCGCGAAAGGATTGACCAATCCGCAAAATTTCTGTTGCATCTGAAGGTCGAAACTCGCCCGATTACAACGGTATGCGTACTTTTCCCCTAGGCCGTTCTAGATATTCGTTTCGAGCATCAGAACTGCGAAAATTTTGAGTTTCTCAAGCGTTTCTTACATCCAAACTGCCATATCTCGCGAACGGATTGACCAATCCGCAAAATTTCTGTTGCATCTGAAAGTTGAAACTCGCCCGATTACAACGGTGTGCGTACTTTTCCCCTAGGCCGTTCTAGTTATGCTTGTCGAGCATCAGAACTGCGAAAATTTTGAGTTTCTCGAGCGTTTCTTACCTCCAAACTGCCATATCTCGCGAACGGATTGACCAATCCGCAAAATTTCTGTTGCATCTGAAAGTAGAAACTCGCCCGATTACAACGGTATGCGTACTTTTCCCCTAGTCCGTTCTAGTTATTCGTTTCGAGCATCAGAACTGCGATAATTTTGAGTTTCTCGAGCGTTTCTTACCTCCAAACTGCCATATCTCGCGAACGGATTGACCAATCCGCAAAATTTCTGATGCATCTGAAAGTAGAAACTCGCCCGATTACAACACTATGCGTACTTTTCCCCAAGGCCGTTCTAGTTATTCGTTTCGAGCATCAGAACTGCGAAAATGTTGAGTTTCTCAAGCGTTTCTTACCTACAAACTGCCATAGCTCGCGAACGGATTGACCAATCCGCAAAATTTCTGTTGCATCTGAAGGAAGAAACTCGCCAGATTACAACGGTATGCGTACTTTTCCCCTAGGCCGTTCTAGTTATTCGTTTCAAGCATCAGAACTGCGAAAATTTTGAGTTTCTCAAGCGTTTCTCACCTACAAACTGCCACATCTCGCGAACGGATTGACCAATCCGCAAAATTTCTGTTGCATCTCAAAGAATAAACTCGCCCGATTACAACGGTATGGGTACTTTTCCCCTAGGCCGTTCTAGTTATTCGTTTCGAGCATCAGAACTGCGAAAATTTTGAGATTCTCAAGCGTTTCTTACTTCCAAACTGCCATATCTCGCGAACGGATTGACCAATCCGCAAAATTTCTGTTGCATCTGAAGGTCGAAACTCGCCCGATTACAACGGTATGCGTACTTTTCCCCTAGGCCGTTCTAGATATTAGTTTCGAGCATCAGAACTGCGAAAATTTTGAGTTTCTCAAGCGTTTCTTACCTCCAAACTGCCATATCTCGCGAACGGATTGACCAATCCGCAAAATTTCTGTTGCATCTGAAAGTAGAAACTCGCCCGATTACAACGGTATGCGTACTTTTCCCCTAGGCCGTTCTAGTTATTCGTTTCGAGCATCAGAACTGCGAAAATTTTGAGTTTCTCAATTGTTTCTCACCTACAAACTGCCACATCTCGCGAACGGATTGACCAATCCGCAAAATTTCTGTTGCATCTGAAAGTAGAAACTCGCCCGATTACAACGGTATGCGTACTTTTCCCCTAGGCGGTTCTTGTTATTCGTTTCGAGCATCAGAACCGCGAAAATTTTGAGTTTCTCAAGCGTTTCTTACCTCCAAACTGCCATATCTCGCGAACGGATTGACCAATCCGCAAAATTTCTGTTGCATCTCAAAGAATAAACTCGCCCGATTACAACGGTATGGGTACTTTTCCCCTAGGCCGTTCTAGTTATTCGTTTCGAGCATCAGAACTGCGAAAATTTTGAGTTTCTCAAGCGTTTCTCACGTACAAACTGCCACATCTCGCGAACGGATTGTCCAATCCGCAAAATTTCTGATGCATCTGAAAGTAGAAACTCGCCCGATTACAACAGTATGCGTACTTTTCCCCTAGTCCGTTCTAGTTATTCGTTTCGAGCATCAGAACTGCGAAAATTTTGAGTTTCTCAAGCGTTTCTTACCTCCAAACTGCCATATCTCGCGAACGGATTGACCAATCCGCAAAATTTCTGTTGCATCTGAAAGTAGAAACTCGCCCGATTACAACGGTATGCGTACTTTTCCCCTAGTCCGTTCTAGTTATTCGTTTCGAGCATCAGAACTGCGAAAATTTTGAGTTTCTCGAGCGTATCTTACCTCCAAACTGCCATATCACGCGAACGGATTGACCAATCCGCAAAATTTCTGATGCATCTGAAAGTAGAAACTCGCCCGATTACAACACTATGCGTACTTTTCCCCAAGGCCGTTCTAGTTATTCGTTTCGAGCAACAGAACTGCGAAAATTTTGAGTTTCTCAAGCGTTGCTTACCTCCAAACTGCCATATCTCGCGAACGGATTGACCAATCCGCAAAATTTCTGTTGCATCTGAAAGTAGAAACTCGCCCGATTACAACGGCATGCGTACTTTTCCCCTAGTCCGTTCTAGTTATTCGTTTCGAGCATCAGAACTGCGAAAATTTTGAGTTTCTCAAGCGTTTCTTACCTCCAAACTGCCATATCTCGCGAACGGATTGACCAATCCGCAAAATTTCTGATGCATCTGAAAGTAGAAACTCGCCCGATTACAACGGTATGCGTACTTTTCCCCTAGGCCGTTCTAGTTATTCGTTTCGAGCATCAGAACTGCGAAAATGTTGAGTTTCTCAAGCGTTTCTTACCTACAAAATGCCATATCTCGCGAACGGATTGACCAATCCGCAAAATTTCTGTTGCATCTGAAGGTAGAAACTCGCCCGATCACAACGGTATGCGTACTTTTCCCCTAGGCCGTTCTAGTTATTCGTTTCAAGCATCAGAACTGCGAAAATTTTGAGTTTCTCAAGCGTTTCTCACCTACAAACTGCCACATCTCGCGAACGGATTGACCAATCCGCAAAATTTCTGTTGCATCTGAAAGTAGAAACTCGCCCGATTACAACGGTATGCGTACTTTTCCCCTAGGCCGTTCTTGTTATTCGTTTCGAGCATCAGAACCGCGAAAATTTTGAGTTTCTCAAGCGTTTCTTACCTCCAAACTGCCATATCTCGCGAACGGATTGACCAATCCGCAAAATTTCTGTTGCATCTCAAAGAATAAACTCGCCCGATTACAACGGTATGGGTACTTTTCCCCTAGGCCGTTCTAGTTATTCGTTTCGAGCATCAGAACTGCGAAAATTTTGAGTTTCTCAAGCGTTTCTTACTTCCAAACTGCCATATCTCGCGAAAGGATTGACCAATCCGCAAAATTTCTGTTGCATCTGAAGGTCGAAACTCGCCCGATTACAACGGTATGCGTACTTTTCCCCTAGGCCGTTCTAGATATTAGTTTCGAGCATCAGAACTGCGAAAATTTTGAGTTTCTCAAGCGTTTCTTACCTCCAAACTGCCATATCTCGCGAACGGATTGACCAATCCGCAAAATTTCTGTTGCATCTGAAAGTAGAAACTCGCCCGATTACAACGGTATGCGTACTTTTCCCCTAGGCCGTTCTAGTTATTCGTTTCGAGCATCAGAACTGCGAAAATTTTGAGTTTCTCAAGCGTTTCTCACGTACAAACTGCCACATCTCGCGAACGGATTGTCCAATCCGCAAAATTTCTGATGCATCTGAAAGTAGAAACTCGCCCGATTACAACGGTATGCGTACTTTTCCCCTAGGCCGCCCTAGTTATTCGTTTCGAGCATCAGAACTGCAAAAATTTTGAGTTTCTCAAGCGTTTCTCACCTACAAACTGCCACATCTCGCGAACGGATTGTCCAATCAGCAAAATTTCTGATGCATCTGAAAGTAGAAACCCGCCCGATTACAACTGTATGCGTACTTTTCCCCTAGCCCGTTCTAGTTATTCGTTTCGAGCAACAGAACTGCGAAAATTTTGAGTTTCTCAAGCGTTGCTTACCTCCAAACTGCCATATCTCGTGAACGGATTGACCAATCCGCAAAATTTCTGTTGCATCTGAAAGTAGAAACTCGCCCGATTACAACGGTATGCGTACTTTTCCCCTAGGCCGTTCTAGTTATTCGTTTCGTGCATCAGAACTGCGTAAATTTTGAGTTTCTCAAGCGTTTCTCACCTACAAACTGCCACACCTCGTGAACGGATTGACCAATCCGCAAAATTTCTGTTGCATCTGAAAGTAGAAACTCGCCCGATTACAACGGTGTGCGTACTTTTCCCCTAGGCCGTTCTTGTTATTCGTTTCGAGCATCAGAACCGCGAAAATTTTGAGTTTCTCAAGCGTTTCTTACATCCAAACTGCCATATCTCGCGAACGGATTGACCAATCCTCAAAATTTCTGTTGCATCTGAAGGTCGAAACGCGCCCGATTACAACGGTATGCGTACATTTCCCCTAGGCCGTTCTAGTTATTCGTTTCGAGCATCAGAACTGCGAAAATGTTGAGTTTCTCAAGCGTTTCTTACCTACAAACTGCCATATCTCGCGAACGGATTGACCAATCCGCAAAATTTCTGTTGCATCTGAAGGTAGAAACTCGCCCGATTACAACGGTATGCGTACTTTTCCCCTAGGCCGTTCTTGTCATTCGTTTCGAGCATCAGAACCGCCAAAATTTTGAGATTCTCAAGCGTTTCTTACCTCCAAACTGCCATATCTCGCGAACGGATTGACCAATCCGCAAAATTTCTGTTGCATCTCAAAGAATAAACTCGCCCGATTACAACGGTATGCGTACTTTTCCCCTAGGCCGCTCTAGTTATTCGTTTCGAGCATCAGAACTGCGAAAATTTTGAGTTTCTGAAGCGTTTCTTACTTCCAAACTTGCATATCTCGCGAAAGGATTGACCAATCCGCAAAATTTCTGTTGCATCTGAAGGTCGAAACTCGTCCGATTACAACGGTATGCGTACTCTTCCCCTAGGCCGTTCTAGTTATTCGTTTCGAGCATCAGAACTGCGAAAATTTTGAGTTTCTCAAGCGTTTCTCACCTACAAACTGCCACATCTCGCGAACGGATTGTCCAATCCGCAAAATTTCTGATGCATCTGAAAGTAGAAACTCGCCCGATTACAACAGTGTGCGTACTTTTCCCCTAGGCCGTTCTTGTTATTCGTTTCGAGCATCAGAACCGCGAAAATTTTGAGTTTCTCAAGCGTTTCTTACATCCAAACTGCCATATCTCGCGAACGGATTGACCAATCCTCAAAATTTCTGTTGCATCTGAAAGTAGAAACTCGACCGATTACAACGGTATGCGTACTTTTCCCCTAGGCCGTTCTAGTTATTCGTTTCGAGCATCAGAACTGCGAAAATTTTGAGTTTCTCAAGCGTTTCTTACATCCAAACTGCCATATCTCGCGAACGGATTGACCATTCCGCAAAATTTCTGTTGCATCTGAAAGTAGCAACTCGCCCGATTACAACGGTGTCCGTACTTTTCCCCTAGGCCGTTCTTGTTATTCGTTTCGAGCATCAGAACCGCGAAAATTTTGTGTTTCTCAAGCGTTTCTTACATCCAAACTGCCACATCTCGCGAACGGATTGACCAATCCGCAAAATTTCTGTTGCATCTGAAAGTAGAAACTCGCCCGATTACAACGGTATGCGTACTTTTCCCCTAGGCCGTTCTAGTTATTCGTTTCGAGCATCAGAACTGCGAAAATTTTGAGTTCCTCAAGCGTTTCTTACATCCAAACTGCCATATCTCGCGAACGGATTGACCAATCCGCAAAATTTCTGTTGCATCTGAAAGTAGAAACTCGCCCGATTACAACGGTGTGCGTACTTTTCCCCTAGGCCGTTCTAGTTATGCTTGTCGAGCATCAGAACTGCGAAAATTTTGAGTTTCTCAAGCGTTTCTTACCTCCAAACTGCCATATCTCGCGAACGGAATGACCAATCCGCAAAATTTCTGTTGCATCTGAAAGTAGAAACTCGCCCGATTACAACGGTGTGCGTACTTTTCCCCTAGGCCGTTCTTGTTATTCGTTTCGAGCATCAGAACCGCGAAAATTTTGTGTTTCTCAAGCGTTTCTTACATCCAAACTGCCACATCTCGCGAACGGGTTGACCAATCCGCAAAATTTCTGTTGCATCTGAAAGTAGAAACTCGCCCGACTACAACGGTGTGCGTACTTTTCCGCTAGCCTGTTCTAGTTATTCGTTTCAAGCATCAGAACTGCGTAAATTTTGAGTTTCTCAAGCGTTTCTCACCTACAAACTGCCACATCTCGCGAACGGATTGTCCAATCCGCAAAATTTCTGATGCATCTGAAAGTAGAAACTCGCCCGATTACAACGGTGTGCGTACTTTTCCCCTAGGCCGTTCTTGTTATTCGTTTCGAGCATCAGAACCGCGAAAATTTTGAGTTTCTCAAGCGTTTCTTACATCCAAACTGCCATATCTCGCGAACGGATTGACCAATCCTCAAAATTTCTGTTGCATCTGAAAGTAGAAACCCGCCCGATTACAACGGTATGCGTACTTTTCCCCTAGGCCGTTCTAGTTATTCGTTTCGAGCATCAGAACTGCGAAAATTTTGAGTTTCTCAAGCGTTTCTTACATCCAAACTGCCATATCTCGCGAACGGATTGACCAATCCGCAAAATTCCTGTTGCATCTGAAAGTAGAAACTCGCCCGATTACAACGGTATGCGTACTTTTCCCCTAGCCCGTTCTAGTTATTCGTTTCGAGCAACAGAACTGCGAAAATTTTGAGTTTTTCAAGCATTTCTTACCTCCAAACTGCCATATCTCGCGAAGGGATTGACCAATCCGCAAAATTTCTGTTGCATCTGAAAGTAGAAACTCGCCCGATTACAACGGTATGCGTACTTTTCCCCTAGCCCGTTCTAGTTATTCGTTTCGAGCATCAGAACTGCGAAAATGTTGAGTTTCTCAAGCGTTGCTTACCTCCAAACTGCCATATCTCGCGAACGGATTGACCAATCCGCAAAATTTCTGTTGCATCTGAAAGTAGAAACTCGCCCGATTACAACGGTGTGCGTACTTTTCCCTTAGGCCGTTCTAGTTATGCTTGTCGAGCATCAGAACAGCGAAAATTTTGAGTTTCTCAAGCGTTTCTTACCTCCAAACTGCCATATCTCGCGAACGGAATGACCAATCCGCAAAATTTCTGTTGCATCTGAAAGTAGAAACTCGCCCGATTACAACGGTGTGCGTACTTTTCCCCTAGGCCGTTCTTGTTATTCGTTTCGAGCATCAGAACCGCGAAAATTTTGTGTTTCTCAAGCGTTTCTTACATCCAAACTGCCACATCTCGCGAACGGATTGACCAATCCGCAAAATTTCTGTTGCATCTGAAAGTAAAAACTCGCCCGATTACAACGGTATGCGTACTTTTCCCCTAGGCCGTTCTAGTTATTCGTTTCGAGCATCAGAACTGCGAAAATTTTGAGTTTCTCGAGCGTTTCTTACCTCCAAACTGCCATATCTCGCGAACGGATTGACCAATCCGCAAAATTTCTGTTGCATCTGAAAGTAGAAACTCGCCCGATTACAACACTATGCGTACTTTTCCCCTAGGCCGTTCTAGTTATTCGTTTCGAGCCTCAGAACTGCGAAAATTTTGAGTTTCTCAAGCGGTTCTTACATCCAAACTGCCATATCTCGCGAACGGATTGACCAATCCGCAAAATTCCTGTTGCATCTGAAAGTAGAAACTCGCCCGATTACAACGGTATGCGTACTTTTCCCCTAGCCCGTTCTAGTTATTCGTTTCGAGCAACAGAACTGCGAAAATTTTGAGTTTTTCAAGCACTTCTTACCTCCAAACTGCCATATCTCGCGAAGGGATTGACCAATCCGCAAAATTTCTGTTGCATCTGAAAGTAGAAACTCGCCCGATTACAACGGTATGCGTACTTTTCCCCTAGCCCGTTCTAGTTATTCGTTTCGAGCATCAGAACTGCGAAAATGTTGAGTTTCTCAAGCGTTGCTTACCTCCAAACTGCCATATCTCGCGAACGGATTGACCAATCCGCAAAATTTCTGTTGCATCTGAAAGTAGAAACTCGCCCGATTACAACGGTGTGCGTACTTTTCCCTTAGGCCGTTCTAGTTATGCTTGTCGAGCATCAGAACTGCGAAAATTTTGAGTTTCTCAAGCGTTTCTTACCTCCAAACTGCCATATCTCGCGAACGGAATGACCAATCCGCAAAATTTCTGTTGCATCTGAAAGTAGAAACTCGCCCGATTACAACGGTGTGCGTACTTTTCCCCTAGGCCGTTCTTGTTATTCGTTTCGAGCATCAGAACCGCGAAAATTTTGTGTTTCTCAAGCGTTTCTTACATCCAAACTGCCACATCTCGCGAACGGATTGACCAATCCGCAAAATTTCTGTTGCATCTGAAAGTAAAAACTCGCCCGATTACAACGGTATGCGTACTTTTCCCCTAAGCCGTTCTAGTTATTCGTTTCGAGCATCAGAACTGCGAAAATTTTGAGTTTCTCGAGCGTTTCTTACCTCCAAACTGCCATATCTCGCGAACGGATTGACCAATCCGCAAAATTTCTGTTGCATCTGAAAGTAGAAACTCGCCCGATTACAACACTATGCGTACTTTTCCACTAGGCCGTTCTAGTTATTCGTTTCGAGCATCAGAACTGCGAAAATTTTGAGTTTCTCAAGCGGTTCTTACCTCCAAACTGCCATATCTCGCGAAAGGATTGTCCAATCCGCAAAATTTCTGTTGCATCAGAAAGTAGAAACTCGCCCGATTACAACGGTATGCGTACTTTTCCCCTAGCCCGTTCTAGTTATTCCTTTCGAGCAACAGAACTGCGAAAATGTTGAGTTTCTCAAGCGTTGCTTACCTCCAAACTGCCATATCTCGCGAACGGATTGACCAATCCGCAAAATTTCTGTTGCATCTGAAAGTAGAAACTCGCCCGACTACAACGGTGTGCGTACTCTTCCCCTAGGCCGTTCTAGTTATTCGTTTCGAGCATCAGAACTACGAAAATTTTGAGTTTCTCAAGCGTTTCTTACCTCCAAACTGCCATATCTCGCGAACGGATTGACCAATCCGCAAAATTTCTGTTGCATCTGAAAGTAGAAACTCGCCCGATTACAACGGTGTGCGTACTTTTCCCCTAGGCCGTTCTAGTTATGCTTGTCGAGCATCAGAACTGCGAAAATTTTGAGTTTCTCAAGCGTTTCTTACCTCCAAACTGCCATATCTCGCGAACGGAATGACCAATCCGCAAAATTTCTGTTGCGTCTGAAAGTAGAAACTCGTCCGATTACAACGGTGTCCGTACTTTTCCCCTAGGCCGTTCTTGTTATTCGTTTCGAGCATCAGAACCGCGAAAATTTTGTGTTTCTCAAGCGTTTCTTACATCCAAACTGCCACATCTCGCGAACGGATTGACCAATCCGCAAAATTTCTGTTGCATCTGAAAGTAGAAACTCGCCCGATTACAACGGTATGCGTACTTTTCCCCTAGGCCGTTCTAGTTATTCGTTTCGAGCATCAGAACTGCGAAAATTTTGAGTTCCTCAAGCGTTTCTTACATCCAAACTGCCATATCTCGCGAACGGATTGACCAATCCGCAAAATTTCTGTTGCATCTGAAAGTAGAAACTCGCCCGATTACAACGGTGTGCGTACTTTTCCCCTAGGCCGTTCTAGTTATGCTTGTCGAGCATCAGAACTGCGAAAATTTTGAGTTTCTCAAGCGTTTCTTACCTCCAAACTGCCATATCTCGCGAACGGAATGACCAATCCGCAAAATTTCTGTTGCATCTGAAAGTAGAAACTCGCCCGATTACAACGGTGTGCGTACTTTTCCCCTAGGCCGTTCTTGTTATTCGTTTCGAGCATCAGAACCGCGAAAATTTTGTGTTTCTCAAGCGTTTCTTACATCCAAACTGCCATATCTCGCGAACGGATTGACCAATCCTCAAAATTTCTGTTGCATCTGAAAGTAGAAACCCGCCCGATTACAACGGTATGCGTACTTTTCCCCTAGCCCGTTCTAGTTATTCGTTTCGAGCAACAGAACTGCGAAAATTTTGAGTTTTTCAAGCGTTGCTTACCTCCAAACTGCCATATCTCGCGAACGGATTGACCAATCCGCAAAATTTCTGTTGCATCTGAAAGTAGAAACTCGCCCGATTACAACGGTGTGCGTACTTTTCCCCTAGGCCGTTCTAGTTATGCTTGTCGAGCATCAGAACTGCGAAAATTTGGAGTTTCTCGAGCGTTTCTTACCTCCAAACTGCCATATCTCGCGAACGGATTGACCAGTCCGCAAAATTTCTGTTGCATCTGAAAGTAGAAACTCGCCCAATTACAACACTATGCGTACTTTTCCCCTAGGCCGTTCTAGTTATTCGTTTCGAGCATCAGAACTGCGAAAATTTTGAGTTTCTCAAGCGTTTCTTACTTCCAAACTGCCATATCTCGCGAACGGATTGACCAATCCGCAAAATTTCTGTTGCATCTGAAAGTAGAAACTCGCCCGATTACAACACTATGCGTACTTTTCCCCTAGGCCGTTCTAGTTATTCGTTTCGAGCATCAGAACTGCGAAAATTTTGAGTTTCTCCAGCGTTTCTTACATCCAAACTGCCATATCTCACGAACGGATTGATCAATCCGCAAAATTTCTGTTGCATCTGAAAGTAGAAATTCGCCCGATTACAAATGTATGCGTACTTTTCCCCTAGCCCGTTCTAGTTATTCGTTTCGAGCAACAGAACTGCGAAAATTTTGAGTTTCTCAAACGTTGCTTACCTCCAAACTGCCATATCTCGCGAACGGATTGACCAATCCGCAAAATTTCTGTTGCATCTGAAAGTAGAAACTCGCCCGATTACAACGGTGTGCGTACTTTTCCCCTAGGCCGTTCTAGTTATGCTTGTCGAGCATCAGAACTGCGAAAATTTTGAGTTTCTCAAGCGTTTCTTACCTCCAAACTGCCATATCTCGCGAACGGAATGACCAATCCGCAAAATTTCTGTTGCATCTGAAAGTAGAAACTCGCCCGATTACAACGGTGTCCGTACTTTTCCCCTAGGCCGTTCTTGTTATTCGTTTCGAGCATCAGAACCGCGAAAATTTTGTGTTTCTCAAGCGTTTCTTACATCCAAACAGCCACATCTCGCGAACGGATTGACCAATCCGCAAAATTTCTGTTGCATCTGAAAGTAGAAACTCGCCCGATTACAACGGTATGCGTACTTTTCCCCTAGGCCGTTCTAGTTATTCGTTTCGAGCATCAGAACTGCGAAAATTTTGAGTTCCTCAAGCGTTTCTTACATCCAAACTGCCATATCTCGCGAACGGATTGACCAATCAGCAAAATTTCTGTTGCATCTGAAAGTAGAAACTCGCCCAATTACAACGGTATGCGTACTTTTCCCCTAGCCCGTTCTAGTTATTCGTTTCGAGCAACAGAACTGCCAAAATTTTGAGTTTCTCGAGCGTTTCTTACCTCCAAACTGCCATATCTCGCGAACGGATTGACCAATGCGCAAAATTTCTGTTGCATCTCAAAGAATAAACTCGCCCGATTACAACGGTATGCGTACTTTTCCCCGAGGCCGTTCTAGTTATTCGTTTCGAGCATCAGAACTGCGAAAATTTTGAGTTTCTGAAGCGTTTCTTACTTCCAAACTGCCATATCTCGCGAAAGGATTGACCAATCCGCAAAATTTCTGTTGCATCTGAAGGTCGAAACTCGCCCGATTACAACGGTATGCGTACTTTTCCCCTAGGCCGTTCTAGTTATTCGTTTCGAGCATCAGAACTGCGAAAATGTTGAGTTTCTCAAGCGTTTCTTACCTACAAACTGCCATATCTCGCGAACGGATTGACCAATCCGCAAAATTTCTGTTGCATCTGAAGGTAGAAACTCGCCCGATTACAACGGTATGCGTACTTTTACCCTAGGCCGTTCTAGTTATTCGTTTCAAGCATCAGATCTGCGCAAATTTTGAGTTTCTCAAGCGTTTCTCACCTACAAACTGCCACATCTCGCGAACGGATTGACCAATCCGCAAAATTTCTGTTGCATCTGAAAGTAGAAACTCGCCCGATTACAACGGTGTGCGTACTTTTCCCCTAGGCCGTTCTTGTCATTCGTTTCGAGCATCAGAACCGCCAAAATTTTGAGTTTCTCAAGCGTTTCTTACCTCCAAACTGCCATATCTCGCGAACGGATTGACCAATCCGCAAAATTTCTGTTGCAACTCAAAGAATAAACTCGCCCGATTACAACGGTATGCGTACTTTTCCCCTAGGCCGTTCTAGTTATTCGTTTCGAGCATCAGAACTGCGAAAATTTTGAGTTTCTCAAGCGTTTCTCACCTACAAACTGCCACATCTCGCGAACGGATTGTCCAATCCGCAAAATTTCTGTTGCATCTGAAGGTAGAAACTCGCCCGATTACAACGGTATGCGTACTTTTACCCTAGGCCGTTCTAGTTATTCGTTTCAAGCATCAGATCTGCGCAAATTTTGAGTTTCTCAAGCGTTTCTCACCTACAAACTGCCACATCTCGCGAACGGATTGACCAATCCGCAAAATTTCTGTTGCATCTGAAAGTAGAAACTCGCCCGATTACAACGGTGTGCGTACTTTTCCCCTAGGCCGTTCTTGTCATTCGTTTCGAGCATCAGAACCGACAAAATTTTGAGTTTCTCAAGCGTTTCTTACCTCCAAACTGCCATATCTCGCGAACGGATTGACCAATCCGCAAAATTTCTGTTGCAACTCAAAGAATAAACTCGCCCGATTACAACGGTATGCGTACTTTTCCCCTAGGCCGTTCTAGTTATTCGTTTCGAGCATCAGAACTGCGAAAATTTTGAGTTTCTGAAGCGTTTCTTACTTCCAAACT